>NW_015667295.1:51313-67174 GCF_001515625.1 Sinocyclocheilus rhinocerous
GTCTGTTTGATTATGTCTTTAATTGATTTTTCCGTACATTTCTGCCATATGTACGCTAACTGACATTCACCACTGATAACCTACCACTAAATATTGTAGAAACGTAACTTGCTGTAAAGTTGCTTTGCAACGATTTGTATAGTGAAAAGCGCTATACAAATAAACTTGAATTGAATTGAATTGAATATACATCTGAAATGAATGTGTTGACCTCTAGGCCTACAACTATAATAATTAGCAATCATCTCTTTTTTTTTTACCAATGTTTAAAAAATATAAAATAGCTACACAAACAATACAAAGAATTAGTGGTAGAGCAGGATTAAGCACCATTTTTAAATAGAAGAAAAAGAAAAAAAATATTCTAACATAAATTTAAGTAAACTTTGTAAGATAAATTTATCTATGCCCAATGATCTTTTTTTCCATAAGTTTAATACATTGTAATAGTACATGCTATTGTCTCTGCACTTGTCCTTGTTATTTTGACTTGATTTTTTCCCCTATATTCCTTTTAATCTTTGCCTTATTCCCTGACACTAGTATGTCAGTATCTTATATGTCTTCGGTTGGCTGTGTACGCTGATGTTTGGTTTGGTGTTCTGCCAAACCGCAGTTTTTAGTCCTTGTTTTGTTTTTATGTTCTGACGCGATGTATGCTGGACTCTTGAGGTAATTCTCATCATGTATGGAGGGCCCATGTTTTCCTGGGGTTAATGTGAACACGGCTTCCTTGAGCATAACTTTAGGATACACTTCATGCCAGTGTCAGGGCTGTATGTAGTCAGCACACACAATAAAGACACAGAAATAATTGTAACATACAGAAGTTATCAATAATCAAGAAAAACACATAGGTGACTGAAGGAGAAAAGAAAGTTTAAACACACCATGTACAAATCAAGAAAAACGCATAGGTGACTGAAGGAGAAAATAAAGTTTAAACACACCATGTAATGACAAGAACCGACAAACACAACTGAAAACACTGGGCTATATATTCAAAAGACAAACACAGGCAACTAAATGATAAACAGGTGTATCTAATTAGGAATCATTGAAGCACACAAAGGGAGAACAGGACTAGACTGGGCCTGTTTACACGTGTTTTCTCTGATCGGATAGCTATCCAATCGTGAAAAGACCAGGTGTAAATGCCCTACGAAGCGCTTTCAAAATCACTGGCCTGGAGGAGAGAGGACATATATTGTCTAGACAAGAAGTTAAAATAGAGCATAAAGTGTCAGTTGCTGCATTAACATCCAGAGATGAGAAATGGGTTGGTGAGGGAAGAGAGGAGGACACTACAGAGGAAAGATAGGAGGGTGAAAGGGAGCGTAGGTTTCATATAAAAGTAACAGGTAGAGGGGTTGGTGGCTCACAGGTAGCAAGATGTAGGTTAAATGTTATGAAGAAGTGGTCATGGAAATGTGTAGGGGTTTTACCAAAATGTTGTCTGCAGTACAATTGCGTGTGTAAATAAATTCAAGTTGGTTGCCTGATTTGTGCGTGCTTGTAGTGGTAAGGCGTTTGAGATCAAATTAAGCTAGAAGTGAATGGAAGTCTGTAGCATAAGGCTTGTCCAGATGAATGTTGAAGTCACCAAAGACTAAAAGTGGACTGCCATCCTCAGGGAATGAGGACAGCAGCCCATCCAGCTCCTCTAGGAAGGTGCCCAGTTGACCAGGAGTTGTATAGGAGTTGTTACAGTAATCGCATGAGATTCAAATGAGTTATAATTGCATTGGGGAGAGTGGGTTGAGTATTTCCAATTGTTAGAAATGAGCAGACCAGTGCCCCCACCCCGGCCAACCTGACGAGGGGTGTGAGAGAAAGAGAAGTTGTTAGACAGAGCAGCTGGGGTTGCTGAGTCTTCTGGATGAATCCAGGTCTCAGTCAAGCCCAAGATGCTGAGTGTAGATTGTAAAGTAAAAGCAGAAATGAAGTCTGCTTTGTTGACAGCATATCCACAAACTCATAGAAAATAACCAAAACAATCCAAGGTTTTTATTTAGCACAGTGGCTAGATTAACAAATAACCAGACACCACCCGAGACTGACAATTCCAGAGACCCACAGAAAAAGCAAGAGGTGCAGAAGAAGATGTACAGATAGGATGCAGGTTAGCAAGATTGCATTGCCGTCTGCGTGTGATGTTAGAGCGTTGTTGAGAGACAACCGGAATGTAATGGTAACACATGATAGAGGTGGAAAGGAGAGAAAGGAGTGTGCAAAGGGAAAAAAGAGAGTACTTAAGTGCTTTGCCCGATTTCGTTGCTCGGTTAAAGTCGCACAGGTAAAAATCGCAGGTCTTTACACTCGTAGGTCTTCACACGAGGAGGCTGAATGCTTCCGCTGTCGCTTCCGCGTCAGCTGACAAATAACAAATAAATACACAACCACCCAACACTTCAGAGAAAACAGCTGTGGCCGCCTTGTTAATTAGCACACCCAAATGCCTTTAGCAGGGCAATTGCTCAAATCGAAACTAAATTTTGCACTTAAGTGCAGGAACGGAGCAATATAAATAGCTAAAGCTCCTTCTTACCTTTTCCTAAGCTAAGTTGGTACTGCTGGTGAAGGTCTGCATGCGAGTTGGTACTCCTTCCTTTTTAATCAAGCTTGGAAAGCCTGTGTCTCGGCCCTCCATCCCGCTGGCTCCACCTTTTGTCCTTGGTCACTCTGGCTCCACCGTTGTCTTCCGGATCCCCATTTCCGCTTTAGTCCCAATTATAGTTTATATAGTTTATAATTATATGCTTAACCCATTAATTGAGTTTTAGCCCACTGAAAACAGAAACTCCAAGTATTAGCCAATTTTCCACTTCAACAGCTGCTGTCTGTAAGCTTTTTGGCATGATCTCATGAATATTCACACAGTGGCAAGATAATATCTGAGTTTTGCATCGATTACTCATAAAATGTGTTCTGAGCTTAATTTACTCACAGTTATAGACAAACACAATCTGACATAACACACAAACACTATTTTCACATTTTTATTGAACACATTTAATAAGTAATCATTTGCAGTGCAAGGTTGAGAAAGTAAGCTGGCCACTGAACTCTAGTTTGTTGTAGATCTTCCACCAAATGTTTTCTGTAGCTGCTTATAATATATATATATGTATATATATATATATATATATATATATATATATATATATATTATATATATATTATATATATGTTTATAATACTTTTGACCAGTTTTAGACCATCCCTTCCCACAAATCTGTTTAATTTGATCAAAATGTTGGGGTTGGGTTAGCGCAGCCCTGTTTAGGTTATGCCACAGCATCTCAATTAGCTCCAGGATTCAGGAAAACACATACAGTACTCTTCTTTTTCAGCCATTATTTAGATTATTTATTTGTGTGATTTGGGTCATAATTTTGCATTCAGCTTAGGGCTGGGCGATATAGTCAAAAAATCAAACCTCTGTATTTTTTGGCTGAATTGTCTCTTGTTTAGCTTTGTTCAGTGTAACCCTGCTGTTGGTGAGTCCCATGTTTTCAAGTCAAGTTTGGTCATGTCAAGATCTAGTTCAGTTTGTCTTTTTTCTGTTTTGTCACATTTTGGTTTGTTCTGTTTATGTTTATTAATAAACTGCACTTGGGTTCAGCTCTCCTCAAGTGGACATTTGTTACACCGTGGCTCCTGACCATACGCTGAGGTCTGTGCAAGAAACTGAACATTATTTACAACATTAGCTATTAGCTTTAAACCACAGCCTGGGCAATCGGTTCCCATCGCGTTAATAATGACACGTGCGAGCGCATACTCATACATGAGCTGACACTGTTTGTTAACAGCGGAGAGTGAGGACTCGCGTGCAGACCTTCAACAGCAGTACCAACGTCTAAAGCTCACAACGTAAAGGTTACACTGGCTGGTGATTTCGATGTGAAAGAGGATGACATGGAATTTTACGTACAGCCCTACTTGTTCAAACCAGATATTAATGAACTTCTTTTTTCTAGTTATTATTCTGGAATAAATGTAGAAATACCTAAAAAAAACTTATAGAGTTATACTTGGTTTTAAATACCAGGCAGAACCCTGTTCATGTAAAAATACAAGATATAATTTTATTGTTTTTTTGTTTTTGTTTTTTTTATCAGTGTAAGTAATATCTATTTATTTAACTGGGAAAATCTCAACATCAAATATAAGTGAATGAAGTTACGTTGGTAAATTGTTTTTTTTTTTTTAAAAAGGACTTTGCCTTCTCATTTCAGAACCCCATCTCCTTCCCGGTGTACCATTGCTTTTTTTGCTAACCTTGGAGGCTTGCCTGAAAGCAGCTTTGTTCTTAGCGTCCAATTCCCTAATGAGTCTTAGAAGTAGCCTCTGTTGAGAATGTCTTTCTGTGTTCACTGAGTATGCGGTACTCTGTTGTCGCTCTTTACAGAACAACACACATCCTCTTCTTTAAACTAAAAGCAAACAAAATCATTGTCATTGGAGAATGTTTTCTGCTCAGCAGGCTTTACAATGTGGTTAAACACATAGTCAGAGATTACCTTTTTCTCCTCTCTCTCTCATCTTTAATCCTTTATAGCTTCAACCAGGGTAAAATCACAACTGTTCAAGACAGAGCTTAATAGTGCAAAAGCCTGTTTCCACCACAGAATAAAATAAAGGGTTACACTTTATTTCGATAGTCCACTTTAGACATTCTATTAACTATAAGTAACTTTGTAACTACATGTCAACTACATGTCAACTAATTCTCATTAATTTGCAACTTCATGTCTACTAACTCTCAGAGTAGACTGTTAGGGTAGGTTTAGGGTTAGTAGAATAAGTTGACAAAGAAAGTGTTAGAAGATATTAAGCAGACAGTCTACTAATACTCTACTAACTGCTAGTTGGCATGTAGTTGCAAAGTTACTTACTGTTAATAGAATGTCTAAAGTGGACTATCGAAATAAAGTGTTACCAAATAAAGTTATTACAACTTTTTATTTCACAAGTATGACTTTATTTCTTGCAATTTTGACTTTGTATCTCTCAAGAGATCTAAGTTTATATCTCTTTTAAAATAACCCAGGTGAAAAAAAGTATACTTGAATGCACTAAAAAGTACTTAAATACCAGCAAGTACATTTGTAGTACATTCTTATTTTTTGCGCTAAAATAAAATTGTAAAAGTTATACACTATAAAAAGTGTTACGGCCCATTTTATAAGGGTGAGATGCGAACGCACGATGTTAACAGTATTCCAACCACAACCAACAGATCACCGAAGACACCATCCATAAGTTTAAACAATTTATTAAAGAAGAGAAAAGAGGTATAAATGAGCAATGGCTAAAATAAAATAACAAACAAAATCAACTAATAAAATAAATATATATATAAATGACCTAATGATAAAGAAAAGAAAATTACAAATGAAACTTCCCTAACTCCCTAAACAAAAACAAATCACAAACATAGATCAAAGTAAATGGCAGGCCACCCCTACGCTCCGATAACTTTGTTATTATATATGTAGTATGAATAAATTAACAGCAAACAAAATGTGGTCATAAAGCTGCAAACAATAGCCACAACATTTCTTTGGTGATCTGTTGATGGAGGTGGAATCCGGAGCTCCTTGCGCCACGACAGCAAACGCCAAAAGGAGCTCTCCATGTTTTGGTAGCGCCGCCCTTTTAAAATCATCCGCTTCAGGATCCACCAATCACGTTCCTTGATGAACCGCCAATCCCTGCAGACGCACTCACGTACACAAAGCCAGACACACAAGAGCAAAGATGCAGAGGATCGTAACAAATACACTAATTAAAAGTATATTTCTACTTCAGTAGTACTTCAGTGCAATTGCAAAAGTATACTAAATACCACTGAGATTTAAATAGATTTTTAGTGCATTGAAATAAAGTAAACTACTGCAAAAATATACAGAGGACTTTTATTAGTGTAAAAATTTTAAAAGTGTGCTTTGAATTATTTAAAAATTAGTTCAATGTTAGTACACTTTTATAGTTATACTAAGTTTAAATTAAATTGATTTTATTTAAAATATATTGGTAATGTAAAGTTATAAGTACTTTTTCCCAACTGTGCTACTTAAGTACACTTAATATAAATGCACTAATTAGCAGTAACACTTAAATTGATGTTAAGTGTAGTCAGATAAAGTACCAGAAGTGTTTTATAATTGCATTGCTTAAAAGTGTGCTACAATCGCTTTGCATACTATTTTAGTGGATTTATATATATACTATCATCAAGTTTTATTTGGAATTTTTTATGAAAAATACAGTAGAAATGCATTACTTAATAAAACCCTGCAGGTTACTGTGCTTAGGCTACTACTGTAATTGCAGGTTAGCTGTCTCTCTCTCCATCTCTCTCTCTGTCTGTCTGTCTGTCTGTGTGTGTGTGTGTGTGTGTGTGTGTGTGCACCTCTGCTGATGCGCTGATCAGCGGCAGCTGTGGCTCATCAGCTCTGCTATTTAATGGCCTTGCTTCTTACTCTGTGTTGTCAGATTGTTGGTGTTTTTGTGGTGATTTGTCCTGGAAGCACTCTCTTTTTGGCCTTGTTCCTCGTTCCTGCTCTGGACTGTGTTTCCCAAAAGCATCGTAAGCCTAAGTTGATCGTAGATCCATTGGTGGTAATGGGTCTACGATGTACTTAGGCTTACGATGCTTTTGTGAAATGCAGCCCTGGACTTTTGGCTGTCGTTACGTTTGGATTTCTGCTTGGTTCCGGTCCTGGATTGTTCGTACCCATTGCAGTCACCGCGCTACCAGTGGACTATTTCTCTTGCACCCAAGATCTTGATCTCTGTCTGCTGTTCTCTGCTTCCTCTAATAAACTATTATTTGCTGAACTCACATCTGAAACCTCTGTTTTTTTCCCCACACTAATACCACATGATTGGATTATTTAGATGTGTTTAGATGTGTACCAAAATTCACAATTTAACAGTAAGTATACTTTTAGCATAAAGTACTTGAAGTGCTATATTTTAATGTGGAAAAAAGTGTTATTATTGACGTAGTAATAGTGTACTCGATTGTACTATTTAAAGACACCATAAACATGTAGTTAAGTATCATATAAAGGGATTGTTAACATCATTACAATGCATTTAAAATGAATTATTTAATCTATAAAAATATATGGGCAATACATTATAAATACATTTTGTATGTATTCATTTTATATTCATCTTATATTTTAAAGATTATTTGATTATGTATTTTCTATGTATGATGAGTATATTTAAAAGTGTATGAAAGATGGTTTCAATTGTACTGCAAGTGGTAACTAAATAATTTTTTTTTTAATACAAAGAAAGTATGTTAAAAACACATTTTAGTTAGTATTTTAGTATTTTGTCCCAAAATAGCACAGTTGAGTACACTTAGATGTTCTTAAGATTATCTTAAGAAGTACTAAAGAATATATTTTTTAGTATATTAAGTACAAAATTAGTTTGCGAAAATAAAGCACTTTAAGTACATCATGGAAGTGTTTAGATGTACTTAGATGGCATACAACGATCAAACGGAGAAGCGCAAACAACCAACATCTGGTTATTTTAGGCAATTTAGAAATCCTGTGCAGAATGTGTCCCCGGGAAGTGGCACGTCTGGTCACCTTATTTTAAAGCTGCAGTATGTACATAAGCCATCAGTGTTCAAAACTATCACCCTGTCCCAATTCTGGTATAATTATAATTTGCTGTTGGGTCCGATTTGCTGTTGAGCTGTCGGGTCTGGTTTTGTGAGAAATATCAGTTTGACATCATTAGTGTTTGCGTGGTTACATCATGTCCATAAAAACAGAAAGAAGACCCAGCTACTAAGTGTGGTAAGGATTGTTTGTAGCTTGTTCTTATAACAGTAGCTTAGAATTGAAACTTGTCATCTTGATTGTTGCTTTTAATCAGGAAAGTTCTAAATGGCAATCATCGTTAACATATGTGGAACCTGTTGACAAAACGAAGAAATCTCAAACTGCAGAGTCTGCAGTCAAAAAGAAAAGGCGACAGAAGCCTGGGATTGAAATTGGCTTTTTTTTTTTTTTTTTTGATGAACAGGTAAGACATTTCAATGGCTCAACAGGTAGCTAGCTATCATTAGAGCACTTGTTTGCTTGATCAAGATTGTTCAGTACATTAAGTTGGTACTGAGTTTCCTGTGTTGCTGTTTCTCTCTCTCGTTTTGCTATGGTTAGTGAAGTAAATTTCTGTCATGACAACTCTGGGAGGGATTGCCATGGTGATGTACATGACAATGTTAATGTATTTGGTCTTGGCAGAATAGAAGTACAGAGACTTGCTACTGCCAATACATCCACAACATGCTGCTGTGAGCATGTAAGAAATACTGCTGCTGCACATATAACATACATGAAATAACCCCCATATAGCATACATGAATCACCTCATAGCAGATCTATACAGGTGGAGCTGGGGAAGGTGGAGGGTTTCTGAAGCACGCTGCAACTGCTACGGCAAGCACTAGTCATATATTTGAATGTTGAGCAGCGAGCTCATTGGCTACCGATACAGGAGAGAACCAATCAGCTGTGCCATGTGATAATGATGTCATTAGGTCAGATTGAGTTAGACCTATCGGACTGCGCCATCTAGAGTTTCATGCCAGAATTCTGTATTTCTGTCATGACAACTCTCGGAGGGATTGCCATGGTAATGTACATGACGATGTTATGTGTTTAGTCTTGGCGGAATAGAAGTACCGAGACTTGCTACTGCCAATACATCCACAACATGCTGCTGTGAGCATGTACGAAATACTGCTGCTGCACATAGAACATACATTAGCCTGGACAGAACAAGAGCTTGAACAAGGAGTTGTGAAGCATGTTCAGAAAGAAAGGGCCTGGTCTTCCTAATGTTGTATAAAGCAAATCTGCAGGACCGGGCAGTTTAAACAATGTGGTCTGAGAAAGTCAGCTGATCATCAATCATAACTCCAAGGTTTCTAGCTGTTTTTGAAGTAGTTATGGTTGATGATTAATAATAATTATATAATTAATTAGTATTAAAATATGAAATACAATAAAACATAATCTTAATAAAATCTCTTTTTTATGTGATATTTATTTAACCAGGAAAATGTGACTATATATATATATATATAGTATACGATGCAAACTGCTAACATGACACTTAATTTAACCTTGTTTATGGTTGCTCATTTTTTGGATTGACTTAGGCAGACCATGCAATATACACAGTGATATGGATTAGAAGAGTATTCACTTATCTTAGATGTTGATTTTGCTGTTTCTGAAGCACACTGTAAACTGCTACGGCAAGCACTAGTCATATATTTGAATGTTGATCAGCGAGCTCATTGGCTACCGATACAGAAGAGAACCAATCAGCTGTGCCATGTGATGATGATGTCATTAGGTCAGATTGAGTTAGACCTATCGGACTGCGCCATCTAGAGTTTCATGCCAGAATTCTGTATTTCTTTTCTGCATGTTTTTTTTTTTTTTTTGCTAGCTGTGAATGAGAGTAATTCTGCTCTGTGATCTGATCTGACTGAGCAATTGTTACATTTAACTTCAGTAATATGATTTATTTTTAAAACATTTACATTTTCAATTTGTTAGAACAAGAGCAGCAGATATGTTACTTGTTATTGTTTTTTTTTGTTTTTTCGGACATATGCCTAGTAGGATGTACTTCTTACTGCCGTGTAAATGAACAATGACAGATTCGTTCTGATGTGGTGATTACAGATTCTTCCGCACAGAGGAGCAAAGCCGAAACACAACCCAAAAAAAAAACTCCACAAGTCACTTGCAATTTTAGATCCCAGCAACCCGGCAACCCTACACAGGACAAGCAGTTTGGAAACAAGATGGACAGGTGGATGAAGCCAAGCTGAAAACATCAGGTTACACCAACAAAAGTATCCGTTAAGAATTAGATCATGTGGAAATAATAATAAGAAATTACTGTGTTTGTCCAATGTTTACAGTGTACCTTTTCAAATGCATTCTGCAAACCTGTTGCCATCCTAGGAAGCCCATCCTGTAGTGACAAGGGGCCTTATTTAAAAAATGTTGCGTAGAAACAATCCTTAATTTGATCTTACGGTCATCTCTCAAATATGCGTATGTGTGATTCATAGAATCAAACGTACGCACAGAAAATGCACGTACACCTCCCTTTCAGATGTGAAATCTGTGAATCACAAATGATCTTGAACTTGCGCACAACTGAATGGTTTCAGCTCTCTGCCTTGTAAACGACTCCTAATTAATGTCATTAACAGATAAAAGATCACCAGTCATCATCCAAATCCTTTAAATTAGAACAGCAAGCTGCAAGAACAGCTTACATTTCCAAAAACCTGCAGTACTCCGACAAGAAAAAGTGTGTTTGTCTGCTCAGACCCTGACGTGACACTAAGCACTTTCCCATGTCAAAGACTGTTTTTACGAATACGAGCGTTGGTGTGGATTTAAGTTTAGTTTTTTTGTGGATTTTTCTAGTTACTGTATTTCTAAAAAGTAATGTGATCATGTAGCATGTGTTATTTGTAACATATCACCCCCAATGATGACTAAATAAATAATAAAAAAGCAGGACATGTTCTTGACAGATCTGTTGAGATTCAGTTTTAGTGTCAGTCAGTGTAAACGCCTTATATTTCAACAGTGATTTTGCACTCATGCAGCAGCATTATTAAATGGAACAACATATATCAGCCTTTCAAAATGACCAGCCAAATGAATATCTACTGTTATTATTATTTTATGTTACCTACTGTTTTGTTGTTTAAGCCATTTAGTTAATTTTCTTTCCTTGTTATTCCCGTTAAGTTAAGCTGGCGAGTATGCCGCTATTCTTCTGTATTTTGCAAATATTGTGAATAGCGTGTCTCTCCACCATGAAGGCTGTAGGGATTGGGTGCCGGTTTTCTTTATTGTAAATATCGTTTTTTCCTGTTTTTTGTTTTAGATAGGGAGTTAGGGAAGAATGCTGTCATTTGTTTCCTTTTCTTTCACATAGGCTAATTAGAGTCTTGGGTACAGTTAGTGATATGTTTTGTTTGTTGTTTTGGCCTTGCCCAATCCCGAAGGGATAGCCTTTTAACGGTGATGCTACAAATGAGACTTAAAGAAAGGAAAAATAAACTCACCAGCACAAAGGTAACAGCAGTTTCAGACTTCTTTATTTATGTTATTTTCCCTGACCCTAGACCAGGGTCGTAACAACACAGTGATTGTTCTGAATTAGATTTGTAGATGAGTTTACAAAAAAAAAAGTATTTGCTTCAGTTGCATCATTTTGTAAACTGGTTTCCAACATACAGTTACTGTCCTGATATGTGTTATGTGTACATCAATGCTTCAATTTTAATTGTAATTGTTTCACTGTAAAGACTGTGAAACTTGGGACGTTTGAAGTAAATCTAAACTGACCCTAGTGAAAAAAAGTATACTTTATTGTATTTGTAATATATTCCCTGTTTTAATAGTACATTGCAAATATACTAACAAAAAAATTTACTATCTTTAAATATATAAAAAGTATATTAGCATCATGCTTTTGCCTATTTTCACAATACAACTTTTAACACACTTTAAAATAATTGTAATTTAGTATATTTTCTAAAAAAAATTTATACAAAAATATACTTGAATTGAAAGTTCTGTTTATTTTTTATAAGTATGTTTATTTGCACTTTACTTAATATATATTTTATGAATATTTTAACTGTGTGCTGAAAATTATAATTGTAACAATGCATTGAAAGTATACTTTCAAAGTACATTATTAAATAACCTGAAGTTGTAGTATATTTTAAGTTACATTTTTGAGTAATTTTTAAGTTTACTTCTTCATGCTTGGAATTCACTTCATTACTTGGACATACATTGCTTTCAGAAAGTAATAAAACAAAAAAAAAAATTTCCTCCAGGCACGCTCTTTAGCTAAAACACAGAATCAGTGTTGGGGAGTAGCTAGCTACAAGTAGTGACGCTACTAACTTAACTACATTTTTCAGTAGATTTACAGTAGCGATGCTACTTTTAAAACAGTGTAGCTTTTCCTGTAGCTAACTACTTTTTCCAGCAAGTAGCGGTGTAGCGCGACCAAACGCTACATTCTGTTTTGTGTTCTGACGAGTCACGAGCCTGTAATGCATTGAAGCAGCAGCGCAGCGTCTTCTTCTGACGAGATCACAAACTAATTTGATCATTACCGCCATCTGTTGTGCAGTCTTCTTTACAGTCTTTCCACCGACAAGAGATCGTCTGATGATGTTGCAAAGGACACAAGTCCGGTCTTTTAAACCAGAAAGACGGCTGACAGATCTAACAGAAACTAAAGCAACAGGTAGACAAAGTAGACAAACCACTATATTACAGTAACTTTTTACTATTTGTAAATCATTATTTATGATCCGCTTCGTCAGTTTCATCTAGCATATCAATGTGATGCTAATTAGGTTTACTAATGCAGCCAAAGCCCCAGTAAACAAATTGGCTCGAGGAACATTTATGATGGCTGTTTTGCTAACGTTATTTACCATTTCAGACTGATATTTGCTCCTCACGTTTTTTAATTTGAAACTCATACTTACATATGTTTTTGAAATCAATGTTTTCAGAGCAAAGGCAGCATGGAGTGCTGGGATGTCAAAGGCAACAATATGGCTGCAATACTACGGGCCTAAAGTGAAGTAAGTTAAGCAGAATTCACATTGATTTAATTGATGGGTTTTATCAGGGGCGTTGCTAGATCTAAAGCTCTGCTGGGGCAGGTAAACGTGTGTATTTAAAAATATTTAAGTAACTTTAGAATACTTAACATGAACATTTACATTTACAGTACATTGTTTAAGGCATAAATGGCAAACACTGTATGGAAATAATAAAATCAGAGACAATTCTTTCTTGTACATCTGCATTCTTCTACGTTACACAATGATAACAATGAATAATACATAAAACATCTTTTTAAGAATTTATTGTGCCACCATTTTTTATTCAGACTGTTTTGGCAGAATGAATAACATATTAAATTTCAGTTTACCTTGGATTCAGAGTAATTATGCTTCAGAAGAATACGAGTTGGGTCTTGAAAGTTCTAGTTATAGTAGGCTTTCTTAATATGGATTACAAAAAAGGTTTTTTGTGTTATATTTCCACTTGCACGTATCTTAAAGTTGCTTTGGGTTTGTATAAAGGTGTGTTGATTTATTATTTATATTTATTAATTTATATTTATTTGGTTGTTTTATTAATAAAAATTCAATTCAATTCAAGCTCAAGAACATTCTTCTGATACACCGCTGAAAGTTTTTCCCAATTAAATCCAGTTGACGGACAGCTCTGGAAGACATGTTGTGAAAATTACTAGAAGTTTTTGAAAAGTACTACAGGGTTTTAAATGGGCACAGGTCCTACTGAATAAACACTACTCTGATCCTTCACACCTTTATTTTCATTTATGAAAATTTAAATATGTCTTTCCACACAAGGGTTAATTTTATGATTTGTTGTGACATATACTAACACTTTTTTTAATGCATTTAGAAAAAGGAGCCTGATAGATTTACAGTAGCGACGCTACTTTTAAAACAGTGTAGCTTTTCCTGTAGCTAACTACTTTTTCCAGCAAGTAGCGGTGTAGCGCGACCAAACGCTACATTCTGTTTTGTGTTCTGACGAGTCACGAGCCTGTAATGCATTGAAGCAGCAGCGCAGCGTCTTCTTCTGACGAGATCACAAACTAATTTGATCATTACCGCCATCTGTTGTGCAGTCTTCTTTACAGTCTTTCCACCGACAAGAGATTAAGTGGGAATTAAGAAATAAAAAATATTTTTTGTGCTTTTCTCAGTTGGACACAGACAAACAAGTCCGGTGATTTTTGTCTTTTAAACCAGAAAGATCTAACTGACAGATCTAACCGACACTCGTGCCACAGAAACTAAAGCAACAGGTAGACAAACCCACCCATTCACTACATTACAGTAGTTTTTAACTTTTTGTTAATCGTTATTTATGATCCGCTTCGTCAGTTTCATCAAGCATATCCATGTGATGCTAATTAAGTTTACTAATGCAGCCGAAGCCCCGGTAAACAAAGAGGCTCGAGGAGCATTTATAATGGCAGTTTTGCTGACGTTATTTACCATTTCAGACTGATATTTGCGAGGCAAATATTTTTTATTTGAAACTCATACTTTCATATGTTTTTGAAATCAATGTTTTCAGAGCAAAGGCAACGTGGAGTGCTGGGATGTCAAAGGCAACAAGATGTCTGCAATACTACGAGCACAAGAGATTAAGTGGGAATTAAGAAATAAAAAATATTTTTTGTGCTTTTCTCAGTTGGACACAGACAAACAAGTCCGGTGATTTTTGTCTTTTAAACCAGAAAGACGGCTGACAGATCTAACAGAAACTAAAGCAACAGGTAGACAAACCCACCCAATCACTATATTACAGTAACTTTTTACTATTTGTAAATCATTATTTATGATCCGCTTCGTCAGTTTCATCTAGCATATCAATGTGATGCTAATTAGGTTTACTAATGCAGCCAAAGCCCCAGTAAACAAATTGGCTCGAGGAACATTTATGATGGCTGTTTTGCTAACGTTATTTACCATTTCAGACTGATATTTGCTCCTCACGTTTTTTAATTTGAAACTCATACTTACATATGTTTTTGAAATCAATGTTTTCAGAGCAAAGGCAGCATGGAGTGCTGGGATGTCAAAGGCAACAATATGGCTGCAATACTACGGGCCTAAAGTGAAGTAAGTTAAGCAGAATTCACATTGATTTAATTGATGGGTTTTATCAGGGGCGTTGCTAGATCTAAAGCTCTGCTGGGGCAGGTAAACGTGTGTATTTAAAAATATTTAAGTAACTTTAGAATACTTAACATGAACATTTACATTTACAGTACATTGTTTAAGGCATAAATGGCAAACACTGTATGGAAATAATAAAATCAGAGACAATTCTTTCTTGTACATCTGCATTCTTCTACGTTACACAATGATAACAATGAATAATACATAAAACATCTTTTTAAGAATTTATTGTGCCACCATTTTTTATTCAGACTGTTTTGGCAGAATGAATAACATATTAAATTTCAGTTTACCTTGGATTCAGAGTAATTATGCTTCAGAAGAATACGAGTTGGGTCTTGAAAGTTCTAGTTATAGTAGGCTTTCTTAATATGGATTACAAAAAAGGTTTTTTGTGTTATATTTCCACTTGCACGTATCTTAAAGTTGCTTTGGGTTTGTATAAAGGTGTGTTGATTTATTATTTATATTTATTAATTTATATTTATTTGGTTGTTTTATTAATAAAAATTCAATTCAATTCAAGCTCAAGAACATTCTTCTGATACACCGCTGAAAGTTTTTCCCAATTAAATCCAGTTGACGGACAGCTCTGGAAGACATGTTGTGAAAATGAAAAATTTTGAAAAGTACTACAGGGTTTTGAATGGGTACATGCCCTACTGAATAAACACTACTCTGATCCTTCACACCTTTATTTTCATTTATGAAAATTTAAATATGTCTTTCCACACAAGGGTTAATTTTATGATTTGTTGTGACATATACTAACACTTTTTTTAATGCATTTAGAAAAAGGAGCCTGACCAGGTGCAGAATCATTGCTGTTGAGGAGGAAGAGGAAATGTCACGAGGGAAGCCACTGGATGTTTTGATCGTCTTTGAAGACGGAGAGGTGATGTCAACCAAGTCTAGTGTCAGTGCACTGCTGCTGTTTTTGCACTTTATGCCCTTATTTAGAGTACACTAACTTCTCAAAGCAGCTTTACAGAAAATGCATGTGTCTACATTACAAT
>NW_015667295.1:67365-68048 GCF_001515625.1 Sinocyclocheilus rhinocerous
AGTTTCCACACACAAGTACATCTGATGTGTGAGCGGCCATCAGGCGCAAATGTAACAAAGAGCAATTATTTATAGAATTGCAATATTTTTTGGACATGTAGAATTTTAAATTGTTTTGTATTGTGTTGTATTGTTTTTGTTTTGTTTTATTGTATTTATTTTAGATGTTCGAAATAAAGTCTAAAAAAATCGAATTCAGCAAAAAAGTTTGTGTGTTGCTGCTGTTACAATTTTGTTTTGTTTTTTGTTTTGTTTCTTTCAGCGTTCTTTTTATTTAAAAACATGGTTGGTGCATTTTATGTTTTGCAATGCTAAAACAATTTGAGGTTTAAATAAACACTGTTTGAATTGTTAAAGGGGTCATATGATGTTGCTAAAAAAGAAAGAAACTTTGTGTATTTGCTGTAATGCAATGTGTTTATGCGGTTTAAGGTTAAAAAAACACATTATTTTCCACATACTGTACATTATAGTTTCTCCTCTATGCCCCGCCTTTCTGAAACGCGTCGATTTTTACAAAGTTCATCGTTCTGAAAAGCGAGGTGTGCTCTGATTGGCCAGCTATCCAGTGCGTTGTGATTGGCCGAATACCTCAAGCGTGTGACGGAAATGTTACGCCCCTTAACATATTGTGATGCCGTGTCCCGGCCGGAGCGACGACACAAAAACATTAAAACCCATTA
>NW_015667295.1:68070-74292 GCF_001515625.1 Sinocyclocheilus rhinocerous
AAGAATATCTCTTTGGATTTGAGACTTTAGTCGTTGCAACTTAACAGATCTTCTTTATGCACCAAGAGCTTGTAACACTCCAAAGAGAAAGGAAAAATTGAAATCGCATCATATGACCCCTTTAATAATGTGTCTATGTCTGTCATTGAAGTTATGTTTTTATTGTAATGACCTTGAAAAGTGGATTCAGCATTGGGGGAAAATTAGCATATTTTTACTCAAATATAATACATTTATGGTATATTGTTTGTGTGTTTCAAAGACACTCATAATTAATTTGAAATGTACTCGTGATACAAAAAAAGTACACTTTAATATCACTAATCAAGCATGTAATTAGGCATATACTTAAAGTGTACTAAGTATACTTGAAGTTGTTCCAATTTAGCATATAAAAGTACACTAAATACACTTAAAGTTATACTTTACTATAATTTAATTACAATTAAAATATACTTAGTACAAAATTAGTTGTTCCAAAATAGCACACTTCAAGTTAACTAATCATTAACACACTTAAAGTATACTGACAATTAGTCTGGCTGCAAGTATACTTAGCATATGTTTTTTCACTAGGGTTTACAGTTGCTAAAAATACAACTAACACACTTGAAGTACACTGACAATTAGTCTGTCTCCAAGTATACTTAACATATTTTTTATTTATTTATTTATTTTTTTTCACTAGGGGAGCTACACTAAAATTACTGACAAAAAGTTTCTGTTCATACCGTATACTGTAGCCTACTTCAGATTGTGTGAATATTTTATGTTCAAATATTTACCAATTGTTGAACTGAATGCTAATTGAGACTATACTAACCAGTTACAGCCAATATTTCCCCTGCAGCCCATGCAGTGTGGATTGTAGAAAGACTAGCAAGCAGCTAATGTGCTTAAGGCTCCTCGTTGTAGGGTAACTCTCCTGTAATCTGTAAATCCTCTTCATAAAACCCACCTGTGTGAAATATGCTGAGCCTTGAGCATGTCTACCCAGGCATTTCACAGGGACAAGGGTAGCCTTAGTCCACCTGACACTACACGATCTAGAATATGCAAGAGTGGAAATAAGTTTATGACAAATATGCTTGTGTTTAGTATACTGGTTTTATTATCATGAATGAAAAATGACTGATGAATGAACTTCTTATTCTTGAATTAAAGTGCTTGCTTAAATGTGATGATTTCTAAGAACAGTAGTTAACTTGGAGTATTCTGGTTCCTTCAGATGTTTGAGAATGGCATTAACATCTGCAAGGTCGTGAGTGCATTTCCCAGAAAACATGTATACTTTGAATGCACCAAGGCCGATACATGCCAGAGCACTTATTAGGGATATTGTAGTGTGTGTGAAATGTGACCTACTTTTCTATGGTGTTCCGCAGGCATATACCTTACAAGATCACAACATTCCTTGTTGGCACTAATGCAGCACAGGTCATCACATTATCTTGAAACAGTTTGTGGTTTGCTGACATGAAAGTGTCTTCATTTTGAATCACTTCAAACTGAACAAACTTCTTTTGTCAAATGTTTTGCTTAAAAACGTGAGTGTGCTGTCTTGGTTTGAAATTTGGTTACACTTTATTTCGATAGTCCACTTTAGACATTCTATTAACTATAATTAACTTTGTAACTACATGTCAACTAATTCTCATTAATTTGCAACTACATGTCTACTAACTCTCAGAGTAGACTGTTAGGGTAGGTTTAGGGTTAGTAGAATGTTGACAAAGAAAGTGTTAGAAGATATTAAGCAGACAGTCTACTAATACTCTACTAACTGCTAGTTGACATGTAGTTGCAAAGTTACTTACTGTTAATAGAATGTCTAAAGTGGACTATCGAAATAAAGTGTTACCTGAAATTTTGTTTTCTCACTTGTGCTCTTTGAAATGTGTCCAAATCCTATTCGGGGCCTCTGCATTGGATGCTGCTCTATGGAAGTCAAGTTACCTTTATTTATATAGCGCTTTTAATAATACAGATTGTGTCAAAGCAGCTTTACAATATTAAATAGGAAAATAGTGTGTAATAATGCAAAACGGTAAACACTCAATTTTCAGTTAAAGCCAGTTTGTCGTTGATCAGGGTTTTTTTTTTTTTTTTCGCCGCTTACCTGCCTTGTGCAGGTACAACCTTAATAACTTGATAAGTTGCCAGATATGCAGTGCAATGATGACTGGGATTATTTTATTAGCTGTGGCCTAAATAGATTCGTGCTGACAGCCTGGAAACATCAGGTAATCCCAAGCGAGCCTCTATAAAGCGGGGTGCATGCTCGCCCCGTCAAGTCGTAGCATGGTCCTGCCTCGTTTCTCCACAGTCTTGCCAAGCCATCCAAACACTACCGCAGAAAGGGGCTGAGCACAACATCCAACTGCAGCCATGAACGGTACAGAGGGACCGGCATTCTACGTGCCTATGTCCAACGCCACCGGCATTGTTAGGAGCCCGTACGAGTATCCCCAGTACTACCTGGTGGCGCCATGGGCATACGCCTGCCTGGCCGCGTACATGTTCTTCCTCATCCTCACCGGCTTCCCCGTCAATTTCCTCACTCTGTATGTCACCATCGAGCACAAGAAGCTGCGTACACCTCTCAACTACATTCTGCTGAACCTCGCCATTTCCGACCTCTTCATGGTGTTCGGTGGCTTCACCACGACGATGTACACCTCGATGCATGGCTACTTCATTCTCGGACGCATCGGCTGCAACCTCGAAGGCTTCTTCGCAACCCTGGGTGGTGAAATGGGCCTTTGGTCCCTGGTGGTGCTGGCCTTTGAGAGGTGGATGGTCGTCTGTAAGCCCGTGAGCAACTTCCGCTTCGGAGAGAACCACGCCATCATGGGTGTTGCCTTCACCTGGGTCATGGCCTGCTCCTGCGCCGTGCCTCCCCTGGTCGGCTGGTCCCGTTACATCCCCGAGGGCATGCAGTGCTCGTGCGGAGTCGACTATTACACTCGCGTACCTGGCGTTAACAATGAGTCCTTCGTCATCTACATGTTCATCGTCCACTTCATGATTCCAATGGTTGTCATATTCTTCTGCTACGGCCGTCTCGTCTGCACCGTCAAAGAAGCCGCTGCCCAGCAGCAGGAGTCTGAGACCACACAGAGGGCCGAGCGCGAGGTCACCCGCATGGTCATCATCATGGTCATCGGCTTCTTGATTTGCTGGGTCCCCTATGCCAGCGTGGCCTGGTATATATTCACCCACCAGGGAAGCGAATTTGGGCCTGTCTTCATGACACTGCCAGCCTTCTTTGCCAAGACCGCTGCTGTCTACAACCCGTGCATCTACATCTGCATGAACAAGCAGTTCCGTCACTGCATGATCACCACCCTGTGCTGCGGCAAGAACCCCTTCGAGGAGGAAGAGGGCGCCTCCACTACTGCATCCAAGACCGAGGCTTCGTCCGTGTCTTCCAGCTCCGTGTCCCCTGCGTAAACACTCGTCCGTGACACACGATAAGCAGCTACGTGCACTGGGCTTCGACGGCAACCAACGACACAGAGACCACAAAGTGTTCAGCCCAGGGAAACGAGCGACCGCTACCACTTGCAGAAAAAAATGTTCGTCAGTTTTCCTTTTTGTATTTTTACAAAACCCAATTGGTTCAACCAAAAGACAGTTTTGAGAGAGGACAGACCATGTCCCAGTTTCAGTACATCCAGCGAGTCCAGCGTAACGGTGCATAAGATTATTTTTGTTTTTTTATTTTTCTTCCTAAAATGCAGCAAAAGGAAAAATATCTTAACTCTCTTACTGTTGGACTCCTTATACTGGCTTTGTTGTGATTGTAGAGGCATGTATTCAAGGCAACGTAACAATAAAAAGCACTTTGCAAATTAAATCGCTCTGTTTATGTTTTGATTGAGCTGTAATGTTAACGAAATGTCGAAATAGTATTTTAAATTAAATAAACTATACTGATTTCTGATGAGAGCTTTAATGTGGTGTATATATTCCCACCTTCGGTAAAGGCTGAGTGCTTTTTAATCTATTCTGTTTAATCAACACCAAGACAATAGCTACTGCAGAGTTTTGAATTGAAAAAAGTACATACATTTCTTCAACAGTTAACAGCACCATAATTATGGATAACAGGCTCAATATGTTATTCAACGCAAGTATACAACCGGGGCAATCCTCACTGTCACCTTGGATTAAAGGCTTTATGAAGGATGATTTGACAGATATGTATGGATGAATTAGGTAGGATCAGAACTGACGTGTTAATCCTGCTCTAGGTCAGAGTGGTGAAAATAGATTATGATTATGTATAGTTTGCCTTTCACTGGCATCTGTGTAAATAGGGACACACAGCCTCACACAACATTTGGTAACACTTAAGATTAGGGAACACGATTCACTAACATGAACTATTGTAGTTGCTTATGAACATGCATATTACTAGCATATTGGCTGTTTATTAGTACTTATAAAGCACATATTAATGCATGACCATGTTTTAGATCCCTTAAACCTACCCCATACCTAAAAATAACTACTACTACAACTGCATTACTTACTATGACAAGGGGCAAATTAGGAGTTTACTGAGGGAAAACTCTTAGTTAATAGAGAACCAAAGAAGGTCAGACGCTTTTTACTGAGATTATAGCTAAAATTATTGCTAAGTGTGGACAAGCTCAAGTCTACAAATGTATGTAAGCAACGTTATCAAGATGTTTAAGACTCGTGGCACTGTGGCCACCTTCACTAGACATGGCTGTAAGAGAAAACTTGGTGGAAATTTGCAGCAAAGGATTGTTTAAACGGTGGAAAAGGCACTTTGGTCAGCCTCAACACAAATTAAAGCTGACCTTCAGACACAAGGTATGACAGTTTCAACTTGCAACATCTCCATGAAAGGGGGTTGTAAGGTAGGAGACCCAGAAGAACCCCCACAAAGTCATGTCTGAAGTTAGCCAGAACTAGGGCTGGACGATATGGCCAAAATTTATATCAGGATATACAGTATTTCTTAATTTCGGTCGATACGATATAATTCCGATATCGATATGAACACTATTAAAAAAAGCCTCATAAAAACTGCCAAGAAACCCACAACAGATGTCTGTACCTACAAACTTCTGAAAAATGAATTTTCCAAGTCTATGAAACCTCCTCTTATAAAACTATATAATATTAAAAAAAAACAAAAAAAACAGCACAAATAAATTAATGTTCACCTTTTATTTGTATTTAGCCTTCATACAAACAAGAAATGTGAAATCACTGTAAAATAAACATCTCAGACTCACCTTATTAATATTAATATCTTCAACTTCAAACTATAGGCTAACATACACTACCAGTCAAAAGTTTTTGAACAGTAAGATTTTTAATGTTTTTTAAAGAATTATCTTCTGCTCACCAAGCCTGCATTTATTTTGATCCAAAAACAGTAATATTGTGAAATATTTTTACTATTTAAAATAATTGTTTTCTATTTTAAAATATTTTAAAATGTAATTTATTCCTGTGATTTCACAGCTGAATTTTTAGCATCATTAGTCCAGTCACACGATCCTTCAGAAGTCATTCTAATATTCTGATTTTCTGCTCAAAAAAAAATAATTTATTATGTTGAAAACAAATGAGTAGATTTTTTTTCAGGTTTCTTTGATGAATAGAAAGTTCAGAAGAACAGCATTTATCTGAAATATAAATCTGTTGTAACATTGTAATCTTTTTGATCAATTTAAAGCATCCTTGCTAAATAAAAGTATTATAAATAAAATAAAATTGCAGTGCTAAATAAAATTTCTATATTTTCTGTCCCAAAAAGAAAAAAAATTATACTGACTCCAAGCTTTTGAATGGTATAGTGTATAATGTTATAAAAGCTTTTTATTTCAGATAAATGCTGATCTTTGGATCTTTCTATTCATCAAAAAATCCTGAAAAAAATGTTCTCAACTGATTTAAATATTGATAATCAGCAAATCAGCATATTAGAATTATTTCTGAATATTTAAAATAACTGCTTTCAAATAGAAATAAGTTATTTTAAATAGTAAAAATATTTCAAAATTTTACTGTTTTTGCTGTATTTCTGATCAACTAAATGCAGGCTTGCTGAGCAGAAGAGACATCTTAAAAAAAAAAAAAAAATTAAAAATCTTACTGTTCAAAAACTTTTGACTGGTAGTGTATGTATGTATCACACTCATATCACATCTAGTTGTTTTGGATAAGAATAAAACGTCA
>NW_015667295.1:76881-81493 GCF_001515625.1 Sinocyclocheilus rhinocerous
CCAGTCAAAAGTTTTTGAACAGTAAGATTTTTAATGTTTTTTAAAGAATTATCTTCTGCTCACCAAGCCTGCATTTATTTTGATCCAAAAACAGTAATATTGTGAAATATTTTTACTATTTAAAATAATTGTTTTCTATTTTAAAATATTTTAAAATGTAATTTATTCCTGTGATTTCACAGCTGAATTTTTAGCATCATTAGTCCAGTCACACGATCCTTCAGAAGTCATTCTAATATTCTGATTTTCTGCTCAAAAAAAAATAATTTATTATGTTGAAAACAAATGAGTAGATTTTTTTTCAGGTTTCTTTGATGAATAGAAAGTTCAGAAGAACAGCATTTATCTGAAATATAAATCTGTTGTAACATTGTAATCTTTTTGATCAATTTAAAGCATCCTTGCTAAATAAAAGTATTATAAATAAAATAAAATTGCAGTGCTAAATAAAATTTCTATATTTTCTGTCCCAAAAAGAAAAAAAATTATACTGACTCCAAGCTTTTGAATGGTATAGTGTATAATGTTATAAAAGCTTTTTATTTCAGATAAATGCTGATCTTTGGATCTTTCTATTCATCAAAAAATCCTGAAAAAAATGTTCTCAACTGATTTAAATATTGATAATCAGCAAATCAGCATATTAGAATTATTTCTGAATATTTAAAATAACTGCTTTCAAATAGAAATAAGTTATTTTAAATAGTAAAAATATTTCAAAATTTTACTGTTTTTGCTGTATTTCTGATCAACTAAATGCAGGCTTGCTGAGCAGAAGAGACATCTTAAAAAAAAAAAAAACATTAAAAATCTTACTGTTCAAAAACTTTTGACTGGCAGTGTAGGCTGATTATTCTTATAGATTGAAACAAATGTGCTCCAGCCAGGTTAAAGAGTATGAAAAGTGCTCCGAGTTGTGGCAGAAAACAAAAAAATTGAGCAACAACAGAAACATGTTGCTGGAGACAGGCTTATTATTGAACATGCATACTAATTCTCTGCCAGCAGGAGGTGGTTTTAGAAATAGCTGTAATCAAAGCAGCTCCGCTGATAAAAGCTACTTTATTAGATAAAAATGAAAATGTCATCGAAACTTTTCTGAAGACAGTCGGTTCCTGGCTGCAATAATGCTGCAACACACTCCAAAAAAGTTGGGACAGAGGCTAAATAAAAGTGAAAAGGTTATAGAATATCCACGTTAAAGTGATTTGAAACAGTTCACAGTAAGCAGGTGAATAGGTAATAGGTCAAGGTATCATGTTTGGGTATAAAAGGAGCATTTCAGTCTTTGCAAGCAAAGCTGGATCATGGCTCATCACTTTGTGCCATATTTCACGAGAGAAGTGTCAAACAAATCAAAAATCACATTTCGCAATGCTTTTACCAAGTACCATAAATAATATTGTGAAAAGATTTAGGGAATCCAGAGAAATCACAGTACATGTAGGGAAAGGCAGGAAACCTCAGGTGAATGTGCTTGACCCTTGAGCCCTCAGATGGCACAGCATAAGAAACCGCCATGCTGCAGTGTTATATTTAGCCACATGGGCTCTGGATTACTTCAGAAAACCATTGTCATGTACCACAGTCTGCTGCTGCATCAAGAAATGCAACTTGAATCTCTGTTACTCTAGGAGAAAGCTATACATCAATTCTATGCAGCGATGCTGCCGGATTCTCTGGGCCAGAGCTCACCTCAGATAGTCAAAAAGACTGTACTCAGATGAGTCCACATTTCAACTTGTTTCTGGGAAAAGTGGACATTGAGTTCTCAGTCCCAAAGACCAGAGGGAGCATCCAGACTTTCATTAGCAACAGAAGCATACGTCTGTCATGGTATGGGAGTGCAGCAGAGCAAACAGCATGGGTGACTGCCATATGTGCGAAGGTGCTATTGACATGGAGGCATATATTGGAATGGTACAGAGATGTATATTGCCATCAAGATGATGTCTTTCATGGGACGTCCATGGTTATTAGATCAAGACAATGCCAGCTGTCATTCTGCATGTGCTACAACAACGTGGTTTCGTAGAGACAGAGTGAATGTGCTAGACTGGCCTGCCTGCAGTCCCGGTGTTGTGCCGAATTTCGACTCCCTGCCAGAATCCCACTCCCCCTCGCTTGCACGCACATGACGTCAGTTCACTAGCCGCTGCAGTCTTTTTGTTTACTGTTCAGAGACGGTAGTTTCCGCACAATGAACACGACGACAGTATAAAATTGCAGCACATTTAAATGATCAATTTATTAATTGCATATCGATTCGGTCATAAGTGCGTTAGGAAGAGAAACAGTTTGTAAATGTTTACATAGATTGCATTTTTAGTAGTTTGTTTTCTTTATTAATATGAGGTTGTTTTGACTTGCTTTTTATACTTTGGTTTTTATGTTACTGCTACTTTTAATTAAACTCCTACGTTTGGGTTCAGTAATCTTTGTGTCAGTCTCTTTTTTCCCTGTGTGTGTTTATGTGTGTGTGTTGAGAGAGAGAGAGAGAGAGAGGGATAGAGAGAGAGAATGTTTACTGATTAAAGAATGAATGAATAATAATATGAAGTGATGTTTTATTAATTTATTAACAAATTTCGGGAGGAGCACTTGCAGATAATCAACGTGGCCAATTCTCTATCAGTAATCACATCATCTATCCAACCACCATGAGAGAGAACTAGCCTTTGGGCTAATTTGGGTACATTTACATTCACGAATGTTGATTAATGTACACTTGTCCCTTTTTTGTGAAATAAATAAATAAATAAATAACGGCACCTGACAAAATCTGTGTCCTGATGCTGCTGGCTACGGGGGGTGGTTCCAAGGTGAGAGCATTCGGAGGGATGGGTAGGGGTGTGGCGGAAGATAGAGAGAAGGAAGAGCAAGTATGCGAGAGGGGAGGAGGAAAGGTAGCCGCCGGAACCGCTTGCGGAGGTGTGCTCACGCTTGGGTCGGCTCCGGGAGCGAGAGCGGAAGAAAAGGAGGGGAAGAGAGGGGGAATGGTGGGCGTCGGGGCCTGCGCCATTAGCGGAGGCAGTCTCACGCTAGGGTTGGACGGTGGGGCTGCAGTCCATGGGTAGGGGAGGGGGTTGGGAGTGGGGTAAGGAAAGGGCTGTGGATGGGTCTGTGCCACTAGCGGAGGTGCGCTCACGCTGTCGTGGTGGCTTGTGGAGGCGAAGGCCGGCACTTCGCCGAGAGCAGCTGCGAGCCGAAGCTCCGTTACTCGGGGAGGGGGTCGGGGGCTGACGGCTGCGGCATCAGGGGCGCGGCCCAGGCTTGCCGAAGGCCTTCTGCTGCAGCCTGACAGCCAGAGGCCTGTCCTCGAGGGAGTGGTGGTTTGCTCGGGCCGTGAGTACGGGACACTGTGGACCTGGCTCGCTTTATCCTCAGCTTTGGACAGAGGAGTGGAGTTTGAAGGCGGCGCCCCTGGCTGGAGAGAAGCATAGAGGGCATGGAGTTCCACCTTGTTCAACCGTCGTGGGAAGTTGATGCCAGCGTTGATGAGTGCCTGGCGTAGGCCTGTCAAGGTCCATTTCTCCACGGCGGGGATGGAGGGGAGGGCTGAAGCATAGCAGGATGCGGGGGAAGGTGGCTGACGCCTGGAAGGCGAAGGTGATGGCCTGCCTTCCGTGACTGGAGTATGAGCGGCGGCGGCTCGGGAAGGCCGACAGCCCCTTGGTGCAGCCACGGGCTCGGTTGGTGTGTCCTGCAGAGCGCTGGTGCGCTGAATGGCGACTGGAGACACCGGAGGACCCGGGGTGTCGAAGGAGTTATCGTCCGGGAATAATTCTATCTCTGACATATTTGCGGCGATTGGATGTGCCAATGCTGAAAGACTAGAGAGAATGAAGGTAAGGCTGCTATGATTATTTATAGTGGTTTTCATTGGTTGTCCCTTTGCCAGATGTTATTAGGCGAAAAAAAAAAAGAAACAAAATAGAAAAAACAATAACAATGAAATTCAACCAAATATTAAACAACAAATTATACAAACTGACAATAAAAAAAATATGTATTAAAAAATATAAAAATAGAAAGCAGCTTATTAAGATATATAAACACCATTAATGTTCACATTGTTGGTTATGAAGAAGCCAATTCTTAAAATGATGCTTAAATGAGTTAAATCATGTACATTCTCTAATTGATTGTGGTATTGAATTTCACTGATGTGATGCTCTGTTTGAAAAAACAGCTTGACCAAACAAGGTTTTTCTATGTGGAATTATGCAGTCAGCTTTAGATGCACCTCTAGTTACTGGTTGATTTTATTAACTTTAAATCGATTGAAAACAGAGGAGGAGGAGGAGCTAAACCATGCATAATCTTATTGTTACGGGGCGAACGAGACGTGGGAAGTGTGGATCCAAGTGCAAGGCTTTATTTACAAAGGCGTGGTCAGAAACAGGCATGGGTCAGACAATGGCAAACTGGTATGTAGAAGACAAGGCAAGAGCAGTCCGGTAAACAAGCGAGGGTCAGTCGACGGCGAACGTAATCCAACAGGGCGAGACTAGAGGGATAATCCAGGTACAAGGCAAAGGTCCAGGCAGGGGCAAACAGTATCTGAACAGGGCAAGCCGAGGGGGGTAATCCGAGATCCACCTGCAATGAT
>NW_015667295.1:85883-87367 GCF_001515625.1 Sinocyclocheilus rhinocerous
GGGGCGAACGAGACGTGAGACGTGCGGATCCAAGTGCAAGGCTTTATTTACAAAGGCGTGGTCAGAAACAGGCATGGGTCAGACAATGGCAAACTGGTATGTAGAAGACAAGGCAAGAGCAGTCCGGTAAACAAGCGAGGGTCAGTCGACGGCGAACGTAATCCAACAGGGCGAGACTAGAGGGATAATCCAGGTACAAGGCAAAGGTCCAGGCAGGGGCAAACAGTATCTGAACAGGGCAAGACGAGAGGGGCAATCCGAGATACACAGGCAATGAATCAGGAACCAGAAAAACAGGCAAGGCAAGACTATGACTAGACTATGAAAACTAGAGCAGGCTCCGTAAAGTAGCTATCGGCTATCACAGTGATAAACGCTAAACAATACTCGGCGTTGAATGGTGGTGTGAGACTGGTGTTATATAGGAAAGGTGTGATTGATGAGCGCTGTGCGGCGTTGAATGGTGGTGTGAGACTGATTTATATAGTGTGTGTTATTGGTAGCAGCTGTGTGTGATTGGTTTCAGGTGAGCTTGTGATTAGTGCAATGGAGCATGGGAAATGTAGTCCGGGATGACATGCAACAGTTTGTGTAATGTGAGAGTCAATGTAACGGAAGGGTGACCTCTGGTGGCGATCGAACGGAAGTCCATGGACAGGATTCGTGACACTTATAAACTAAACAAACATTTTTAAACTTAGTGATGTTTTCCCAGCTATGCAGGTTATACGTATTTAAGATATGAAAATGGTGAAAACTATTTGTTTTAATCTACAATTTTAAGTGCTTGTTTGTACAATAATTCCAATGGTTTTAGAACTATAGCATGTGTATTAGACCAACTTGTCAGACAATAAGTAATATGAGAAAGAATCATAGAATTAAAATATACCTTTGCAGCCTCATTTGATAAAGAGTTTCTAATAAACCGAAAATTAACTAAATTAAATTTTACCTTTTTACATACATTTTTTATATGCGTTGTAAAACCAAGACATGAGTCCAAATGAACCCCTAAGTATTTATATTCCGAAACAACCTGTAATCTCTCTCCCGAAATGAAAATATCCTGTTTTATATCAACACTATGTCCTTTAGAAAAGAACATACAAGCTGTTTTTGACACGTTTAATTTCAGACATCACTGATTGAGCCAGGATATGGTTTTTGCCAGAACATCTGTCAACTTATTTGCAACCTCTTCTGCATTTTTACCATGCGTGAAAATGACTGTATTGTCAGCATACATTATGATATTACATTGTTGACACACTATGGGTAAATCATTAATATGCATGCTAAAGAGAATTGGCCCCAATATGGACCCTTGTGGAACACCAGTTGAAAGGCATAGTGAATTGGATGTATACTTATCAATTTTTACTACCTGGGAACGAGAAGAGAGATAAGATTCAATTAAATTTACAGATTTTGTCGAAAAATTTTAATTGAGTAATTTATGTAAAAGAATATTATGATTTACA
>NW_015667295.1:89694-105005 GCF_001515625.1 Sinocyclocheilus rhinocerous
TTTAAATTTAATAAAATCAACCAGAGGAGGAGGAGCTAAACCATGCCTAATCTTATAAACTAAACAAACATTTTTATACTTAGTGATGTTTTCCCAGCTAAGCAGGTTATACGTATTTAAGATATGACAATGGTGAAAACTAAATTAGTTTAATCTAAAATTTTAAGTGCTTGTTTGTACAATAATTCCAATGGTTTTAGAACTATAGCATGTGTATTAGACCAACTTGTCAGACAATAAGTAATATGAGAAATAATCATAGAATGAAAATATACCTTTGCAGCCTCATTTGATAAAGAGTTTCTAATAAACCGAAAATTAACTAAATTAAATTTTACCTTTTTACATACATTTTTTATATGCGTTGTAAAACCAAGACATGAGTCCAAATGAACCCCTAAGTATTTATATTCCGAAACAACCTGTAATCTCTCTCCCGAAATGAAAATATCCTGTTTTATATCAACACTATGTCCTTTAGAAAAGAACATACAAGCTGTTTTTGACACGTTTAATTTCAGATAACACTGATTGAGCCAGGATATGATTTTTGCCAGAACATCTGTCAACTTATTTGCAACCTCTTCTGCATTTTTACCATGCGTGAAAATGACTGTATTGTCAGCATACATTATGATATTACATTGTTGACACACTATGGGTAAATCATTAATATGCATGCTAAAGAGAATTGGCCCCAATATGGACCCTTGTGGAACACCAGCTGAAAGGCATAGTGAATTGGATTTATAATAATAAATTTTTACTACCTGAGAATGGGAAGAGAGATAAGATTCAATTAAATTTACAGATTTTGTTGAAAAATTTAAATTGAGTAATTTATATAAAAGAATATTATGATTTATTCATACTTTCATGACTTTCTGTGTTCATGGAAAGTGCTGATGAAAATTCTGTCTTGCGACAGTGAGTCAAAAGCAGTAATTGGATTCTTGCTTGGAAATGTACATAATGAAACGTTTTCCAAAAATTAACAAATTTACAATGTATTGTTTAATACTATATATTTTTACCAGGTATAAGTAATTAACGGGTTCACAGTTTTGTTTTATATAATTATGTATTACTACCATGTATTGTTTAAAACGCATTTCCTGTTTACCGCGGTGTCAACGTCATTATCGTGGTGTCGACGTCATTACTTTGCCACTAACCAATGAGAATATGTAGAAGTATTCGTAATACCACGAAAAAGAAGACTTTGCCTCCCACTGCCAGCAGCTTACATTCCGGAGAAGGGAAAACACAGCTGTCTACATTCAAACAGAAGAGAAATAAAATGCCTCCTGTTGAATCTACTTGCTGCATGAACTGCTGCAAACTTTTACAAAGGATTGCGGTTCTTGAAAAAAAGTTACTTGCTGGACTTCCAAAACAGGCAGAACACTCAGCAGACCGTCGTCACGGACCCCCTCAGCATACAGCCGGTGAGTCCCATGAATCTAGTCAATCTCAACAGTTTATACCAAGTGTAGAGGAACAAGCCGAAACTGATTGTCACACTAATCGATGGCACAAACAGGGAGCGAGACCCAAAGGCAGTAGAGACATCAGATGTCACGAGATGTCACGAGTTTCTCGTATTGCTGCCGTAGCATCCTCTACCCCAGATACGGCTATGACAAGGCTTGTGAATACTGGTATTCTACCACCCCTATACATCTTGAGAACAGATTTGAAGCATTAATGAATGCGGTTGAGGAATCCCCAAATGTGATTAAACACATATTGAGCAACTATAGACCAATATCAAATCTTCCTTTTATATGCAAGATTATTGAAAAGGTAGTCTTTAAGTTAATAGTTCAGTTAATCAGCTGAACAAATACTTAAACTCAAATGGATACCTGGACAATTTTCGGTTACACTTTACTTGAAGGGTGTGCATAAGACTGACACGACACCTTCATAATCATGACATGACACCTACATAATCATGACATGACACATATCATGAATATGAAGGTTTTTTATGCATGTTTGACAACTGTCATTAAGTGTCATTCGCTCAGTTATGTAATTTTTAATGCAAAGATGACATTGTTTGAGATGTCTTTGTTATGGGCTATGGTTAGGGGTAAGGGTAGGGTTAGGTTAGGATTAGGTCAAATAATGTCATATTTGCATTAAAAATGACATAACTGATTTCAATGTTTCTGTCTCACTCTTGTCCTAAGATTATCGTAGTCAGCCGGATCCGGTCCGTATCCAGACCAGATGGTGGACCTGCACCCTAAGACGACCACAACGCAGCCCTGAATGTCAGCGAAGACTGCGACAAGTGAACATCACGACTGGACAGCCATCGGCACAGATCCTCAGCAAAGACCACGAGAAACACACAAGTTTTTGCACAGACCCCTATGGCCAGCAATGAACATGGCAGGCCAGGATCTGCTAGGACCACAATGCAGTTTTATCACTTTTCACAACTCAAATCCGTAATCGCTTCTTCTGTCCCTTTTTCCTCTGCACACACCAAAATGTTGGGACCCGCCCCTTTTCTTTGGTTACATTCCCCCCTGTTAAACCCTGCCATACTGACATTGCAAAACAGAAAATAACAAATGACAGATAAACACAATTTGTAATCAAACAAAACCATAAATCAATTAACATAGAATTTTCCTAAGTCATGACATAATCATTTTTAAACCTCTAGGCAGTCTACCCTTTGTCTCTCGTGTGTAACGTCTAGGCTCCATATCTAACCCTGCAGTACCCACACCAAGCCCCCCTTTTGAGCATCAGGTAAACTCCTCAAAGCAGGAGTTGGTTCACTTGATAAAGGGCCACATTCTGTCAGGCCTTCTGACTCGGTGGGCTCAGTCATTAATCCAAAGGGCTGTAGGAAAGCGCATCCTGTACGGATGCGCAGACGGAAATTGCAGAAAGCGCATCCTGTACGTATCCTTTATTTTATAAAAGCACAACGTTTTGTTGATATTGTGAGTGCACACAAATAAATTTATAGATTTTATTCTAGGCTAGTCGTGATGATTTGAGAAGGCTAAATTGATCAAACATAGGCTATGATCAACTCACTCTCTGCCGCTGGCCGCTTGGTCGTTACTTTAAAAAAACAAAAACTTGTAATGAACAAAAAATACTCCAAACGTTTTTCTAAATTAACTTAATAAAAAAACTAAACGAAATATAACTCCCAGTTCACAAGTTGTAATTACGAGTTCTACAAGGACGTGAATGCTTTTTACAAGTTGGTATCTTGCAGTGGTGGACAAAGTACACAAATCAAGTACTTGAGTAAAAGTACAGATCCGTATATAATAAAATATTACTCCAGTAAAAGTAAAAGTACTCAGTTTTCAATTTTACTCGAGTGAAAGTACAAAAGTACTTGATTTTTTTATGTACTTAAGTAAAAAGTACCGATAGATGAATGTTTATTTTGCAGTTTTATATAGGCTACTTTTATCATTTAATTTTATATTAGCATATATTTTTTTTATAATCCTACTGCTCAAAATACCTGCGATTTCCCCAAAATAAACAATAAGGGAATAATGAATATAATAAGGAAAATATAATTAGATTTTCATAATGATTTTTTTCTTCTCAAACCTTGTCTGTGGTGTAAAAACACCCCTGGCCAAATGCCCCCAGAGGGCATCACTTCCCACTTTGATAATTACTGTAGTTACCATGTTCTGAACATCACATCCTTTCTTTCTCCCTCAGATGTAATCTATCTAGGTAGTTGAATAAAAATATTAGGACTTTATTTTTTTTTTAATTACCTCAATTTAGCACCAGCAAGCTCGTTAGCTAGACAGTTAACATCAGCTAACATTATTGACTTATTTTAAGCATGGTTATGAATAAACATTTATATTTGTCTACTCGGCTAGTTGATCCAGATACATAGTAACTTAGGCATTGTGTGCTGACAAACAATATAAAAACAGACGTCACATAGGGCTAAATGCAAGCACGTTTTTGAACAATTATTAAAAACATACTAAAGTTTTTTCATGGCACCAAGTAACATCATTTTGTAAAGTTAGGGCTCTTACAGTGTAATATGTCAAAAAAATATGCTTACCTTGCCAAATTTCACCAAGAACAGTTCACATGGCAGGAGTGATTTCTTTGTTTCTGACATCCATGTTAGAAGAAGTGTTGAGACAAGTGCTGTTGATTGACACTCTGACATCTAGTGGATTTTTTTGGCATAACATACCTCAACCAGATGGTAGAGATGGCTCAATCAGCTTGAGTTAAGTTAGGTACTCCTCTCAATAAAATATAGTGACTCAAAATGTGCTCAACCATTTGGTCGAGCAGGCCGTTAGTACTTTTAATCATTTATAAATCACTCAATGGCCTAGGACCTAAATACATAGCAGATATGTTCACTGATTATAAACCTAACAGACCACTCAGATCATTAGGATCGAGTCCGTTAGAAATACCAAGGGTTCACACAAAATAAGGGGAGTCCGCTTTTAGTTATTATGCGGCCCGCAGTTGGAACCAGCTTCCAGAGGAGATCAGATGTGCTAAAACATTAGCCCCATTTAAATGCAGACTCAAAACTCATCTGTTTAGCTGTGCATTTATTGAATGAACACTGTGCATTGTCCTAACTGATTGCACTATATTTTATGTACTGTATAATCATTTTCTGTTCTTAACTGTTTTAAATTCATTTTAAACCTCTTAAATCAATTTTTAAATCATTTTCAAAGTTTTAAATTCCTTGTTTTATTGTTGCGATTATTTTTTTAAATTATTTCTTTTATGTAAAGCACTTTGAATTACCATTGTGTATGAAATGTGCTATATAAATAAACTTGCCTTGCCTTACATTTAACAGTAATCTTTGCTATGAGATGTCATGAAATTTGTATGAAAATGTGCTTGTGTGATTACAGGTGTTGTGAGAAAAAGTCAACACCGATACTTGTTACTTATTTCAATGTTTCTGTCTCACTCTTGTCCTAAGATTATCGTAGTCAGCCGGATCCGGTCCGTATCCAGACCAGATGGTGGACCTGCACCCTAAGACGACCACAACGCAGCCCTGAATGTCAGCGAAGACTGCGACAAGTGAACATCACGACTGGACAGCCATCGGCACAGATCCTCAGCAAAGACCACGAGAAACACACAAGTTTTTGCACAGACCCCTATGGCCAGCAATGAACATGGCAGGCCAGGATCTGCTAGGACCACAATGCAGTTTTATCACTTTTCACAACTCAAATCCGTAATCGCTTCTTCTGTCCCTTTTTCCTCTGCACACACCAAAATGTTGGGACCCGCCCCTTTTCTTTGGTTACATTCCCCCCTGTTAAACCCTGCCATACTGACATTGCAAAACAGAAAATAACAAATGACAGATAAACACAATTTGTAATCAAACAAAACCATAAATCAATTAACATAGAATTTTCCTAAGTCATGACATAATCATTTTTAAACCTCTAGGCAGTCTACCCTTTGTCTCTCGTGTGTAACGTCTAGGCTCCATATCTAACCCTGCAGTACCCACACCAAGCCCCCCTTTTGAGCATCAGGTAAACTCCTCAAAGCAGGAGTTGGTTCACTTGATAAAGGGCCACATTCTGTCAGGCCTTCTGACTCGGTGGGCTCAGTCATTAATCCAAAGGGCTGTAGGAAAGCGCATCCTGTACGGATGCGCAGACGGAAATTGCAGAAAGCGCATCCTGTACGTATCCTTTATTTTATAAAAGCACAACGTTTTGTTGATATTGTGAGTGCACACAAATAAATTTATAGATTTTATTCTAGGCTAGTCGTGATGATTTGAGAAGGCTAAATTGATCAAACATAGGCTATGATCAACTCACTCTCTGCCGCTGGCCGCTTGGTCGTTACTTTAAAAAAACAAAAACTTGTAATGAACAAAAAATGCTCCAAACGTTTTTCTAAATTAACTTAATAAAAAAACTAAACGAAATATAACTCCCAGTTCACAAGTTGTAATTACGAGTTCTACAAGGACGTGAATGCTTTTTACAAGTTGGTATCTTGCAGTGGTGGACAAAGTACACAAATCAAGTACTTGAGTAAAAGTACAGATCCGTATATAATAAAATATTACTCCAGTAAAAGTAAAAGTACTCAGTTTTCAATTTTACTCGAGTGAAAGTACAAAAGTACTTGATTTTTTTATGTACTTAAGTAAAAAGTACCGATAGATGAATGTTTATTTTGCAGTTTTATATAGGCTACTTTTATCATTTAATTTTATATTAGCATATATTTTTTTATAATCCTACTGCTCAAAATACCTGGGATTTTCCCAAAATAAGCAATAAGGAAATAATGAATATAATAAGAAAAATATAATTATATTTTCATAATGATTTTTTTCTTCTCAAACCTTATCGGTGGTGTAAAAACACCCCTGGCCAAATGCCCCCAGAGGGCATCACTTCCCACTTGGATAATTACTGTAGTTACCATGTTCTGAACATCACATCATTTCTTTTTCCCTCAGATGTAATATATCTATGTGGTTGAATAAAAATATTTGGACTTTATTTAAAAAAAAAAAATTACCTCAATTTAGCACCAGCAAGCTCGTTAGCTAGACAGTTAGCATCAGCTAACATTGACTTATTTTCAGCATGGTTATGAATAAACATTTATATTTGTCTACTCGTCTAGTTGATCCAGATACATAGTAACTTAGGCTATGTGTGCTGACAAACAATATAAAAACAGACGTCAAGTTATTTTATTTAATCTGTTTTATTATAATGTTTTTTGACCTAAAACATAGAGACTCTGATGTTAATGTGTCTGCATTTAAGCATTTCAGTGGGCTTAAACAGATCACCCTTTACAGCAGATTTAGTTCACAAACAACTGACAGATTTGACCTAAATGATTTTCAGTTACAATAATTAATCCTAAAATTCAGCATTAGTAACTTACTTTTAACAGCATCAGACGCGCACGCGCTCACACAAGATCTCCCGGTTGTTACTTGTGAATGTACTTAAGTACAGTAACGAAATAAAATTACTTCGTTACTGTCCACCACTGGTATCTCGTAATTACGGTAATTACGATATGGCGTGAACGCACCAATAGTGTTATTAAGATTCCCGGTCCCGCCCACTCCCGCTGACATTTTTTCCTGTCCCGTCCCAATCACATGATTAATAGTGATTTTAGGTGTGTTCGACTTCATGCAGCGCTGCGCAGACCGATCGGCGAGAGTAATCGGGGGTGGAATTGAAAGCGGAGACGTCAAGCCGGACACTTTCTGCTCCCGGTAGTGATGCTCTCGTGGTGTTTGCATACTCTTATCACAGATTAAGTGCAATATTTGTCAAATACACAGACGTTTCAGAAACGTTTTCATGAGCAACGGAAACACTTTTTATATACTGCTTGATACAGCGCCATCTGTTCAAGAATAAAGTTCAACATATACATATACTATTTTAATACCAATAAAGTGGGTGTATATATGCTTTTATCAGTGTTTTTTATAAACGTGACTCAATATAACATTGCGACTACAGTAAAAAAGCTTTTACTGTTCTAAAAACAGATTTGTGAGCAGTATTGGAATTGAACATGTTAGAAACACATGTCATTGTTGTTATGTGGTGAATTTGGCCAATCGTGAAACAGCTGTGTCGTCATCAGCTCTCCTGCAGTCGCTCTGAAAAAGCTGCACCAGCTGAGTCACCTGTCTGCTCTCGAAACGCTATTGCGGTACCACACGTGACAGTGACGTGGCGTTAGCGCCGGTTCAAATCGGACAAAATTTCTAACCGGCATGCACTGCTACAAGTCAGCCACCGATCGATCTGCGCAGCGGGATTCCCGTGACCCACGGGATTCTCGAAAAAATGTCCTCTATGTGTGTGTGTGTGTGTGTGTGTGTGTATTTTGTAGTTTTTCATATGTATCATTACATTATTCAAGTAAGCTCCAAGCCAATACCTGCATTTAAAGTTGTAATCCGGCAATTAAGGACGCAGCAAACCAGTGTAACTTACCTGGCCTCGGTCTTGGCTAAGCCTGAGGTACATCACAGTCTCCTCGATTATGACGTAAATCATAAAAACAAAAAGGATCAATTCTGGCTCCACTTGTCCTGTCAGGATGGCAGCTCTCCTCTCGCACCATTGCTATGCGACAGAGCGGTAATTGGGAACCCCTGGTGGCGGAATTAGGAAATCCTGCGAAGGCGGAGCGTCTCATGCTCTTCGAAGGGTCCTTCGTGCACTCCGGAGGCGTGACCTTTAAAGTCAGTGGCCTTTGAAGTGTGCGCACTTAACTTTGGGACACAGCTTACGTGTAGCGTGAAAAGGTGGGCATGGCTTTGGAACATACGTGCGCGTCAATCAAACACAGCGGGAAGGACGGAACTGCCGAACATTTACAGTGAGATGGCGCATGGCAGGTAAGTTCTGTGACTTTTGTCGGATATATGAATAAAATATGTTTATTATCACACTGATTAGCTTAGATTTGCAGCAAGTGCTGCTGTTTTGATAAAATTATAGCTAACGTAACTGCTGTTGCGGTAGAGCGGTTACAACAGTACACAAATGTGTAAAACAGAGGAATAAAGGCAAAAATACATTTGTAGAAGTCTTTAGACTCGCTGTTTCTCAGTGTCCTCTAGTCCGCTCTTCAAAATAGCAAAACTGATTTCATTACACCGTGTTCTTCCCCGAGTTATTAGCAAGATTAGCTTATGAATGTCCCGTGCCTGCACATTTTCCCTCCTGTTTTCCATTTCATGTAAAAGTTTAAAGTCAGTTTGTCACAGTGAAGTCCACGTACTTATATCAGCTTTTTGGATCGACTGCATATATGTGCCTGACTTTTAAACAGCTCTCTGGAGTGGAATAAGAAAAAAATTTGAAAATGGAAGGTTCAGTCCACACATTACCACTTTTTCTTAAATAAAACTGACCCTACATACATGGCACCATAGCCGATGTCCGGACTAACGTTTTTTTTTTTTTTCTCTCGAGGTGTATATTATAAAAAATGTCAAATATTTGCCTACTATGGTATTAACTCTGGTGCTGCGGTTTGTCGCCGCTCGTCAATGTTAAAATATTTAAAATGGCCAATCAAATCAAAGTAGGTGGGCTTCATGTTCACATAAGTGAAGCTGCTGAGAGCAAATTTCTGTTAATGGTCATAAAGTGCGAGATAAGATGTTAACTAAATATTAGTGCTGTAAACGATTAATCGTGATTAATCACATCCGAAATAAAAGTTTTTGTTTACATAATATATGCGTGTGTACTTTGTATATTTATTATGTATATATAAAGACACACACATACAGCATATATTTAGAAAATATTTACATGTATTTCTTCTTCTTTCGGCTTCTCCCGATTAGGGGTCACCACAGCGGATCATCCATCTCCATTTTGCTCTGTCCTCTGCGTCTTCCTCTGTCACTCTAACCACCCGCATGTCCTCCATCACCACATCCATGAACCCTCCTCTTTGGTCTTCCTCTTCTCCTCCTGCCCGGTGGCTCCATCCTCAACACTGTTCTCCCGACATACCCTGCATCCCTTCTCTGCACATGCCCAAATGCTCTCTCACTTTGTCTACAAACTGTCCTACCTGCACTGTCCCTCTAATATGCTCATTTCTGATCCTGTCCATCCTCGTCACTCCCAAAGAAAATCGCAGCATCTTTAACTCTGCCACCTCCAGCTCCTTCTCCTTTCTTTTTGTCAGCGCCACCGCCTCCAAGCCATACAACATTGCTGGTCTTACTACCGTCTTGTAAACTTTGCCTTTCACTTTTGCAGGTACCCTTCTATCACAAATCACTCCTGACACTCTTCTCCCCCCACTCCACCCTGCCTGCACTCTCTTCTTTACTTCTCTACCACACTCTCCATTACTTTGGACAACTGACCCCAAGTATTTAAACTCATCCACCTTCACCACGTCTGCTCCTTGTAACTGCACCGTTCTGCTTCCCTCTCTCCCATTTATGTACAGGTACTCTGTCTTGCTCCTACTGACTTTCATTCCCCTTCTCTCCAGTGCATACCTCCACCTCTCCAAACTCACCTCCACCTGTTCCCTACTCTCACTACAAATCACAATATCATCTGCGAACATTATAGTCCATGGGGGTTCCTCCCTGATCCCATCCGTCAACCTGTCCATCACCATTGGAAACAAGAAAGGGCTTAGAGCAGATCCTTGATGCAATCCCTCCTTCACCTTGAACCAGTCTGTCATTCCTACTGCACACCTCACCGCTGTCACACTGTCCTCATACATATCCTGCACCACTCTCACATACTTCTCTGCCACACCCGACTTCCTCATACAGTACCACAGCTCTTCTCTTGGCACCCTGTCATAAGCTTTCTCAAAATCCACAAACAAGCAATGTAACTCTTTCTGGCCTTCTCTATACTTCTCCAACAACACTCTCAAAGCAAACATTGCATCCGTGGTGCTCTTTCCTGGCATGAACCCATACTGCTGCTCACAGATCATCACCTCTCCTCTCAATCTAGCTTCCACTACCCTTTCCCATAACTTCATTGTGTGGCTAATCAACTTTATGCCCCTGTAGTTATTGCAGCACTGCACATCTCCTTTGTTCTTATAGATCGATACCAGTACACTCCTTCTCCACTCTCCAGGCATGCTCTCACTTTCCAAGATTTCATTAAACAACCTGGTTAAAAACTTCACTGCCATCTCTCCTAAGCATCTCCATGCCTCCACTGGTATCTCATCTGGACCAACCGCCTTTCCACTCTTCATTATTTTAATAGCCGCCCTCACTTCATCCTCACTAATCCCCTGGACTTCCTGATTCACTATTTCCACATCACCCAACCTTCTCTCTCTTTCATTTTCTACATTCATCAGTTTCTCAAAATACTCCATCCACCTTCTCAACTCAATCTCCTCACTTGTCAGCACATTTCCAACTGCATCCTTTATCACCCTAACCTGTAGCACATCCTTCCCAGCTCTATCCCTCTGTCTAGCCAGTCGGTACAGGTCCTTTTCCCCTTCCTCAGTGTTTAACTTCTCATACAGCTTGTCATACGCTTGTTCCTTATCCTTCACCACCTCTTTCTTTGCTTTGCGCCACTTTGCTTGTACTTCTGACTACTTTCTTCATCTCTCTGACTATCCCAATTCTTCTTGACTAACTTCTAACTCCTTATGCTTTCCTGTATTTCCTCATTCCACCACCAAGCCTCTTTGTCTTCCTTCCTCTGTCCAGATGTCATACCAAGTACCTTTCTAGCCGTCTCCCTTACCACTTCTGCAGTGGTCACCCAGTCGTTCGGTAACTCTTCACCACCACCGAGTGCCTGTCTCACCTCCTCCCTGAAATTCACGCTACATTCTTCCTCCTTTAACTTTCACCATTTTAACCTTGGTTCAGTCCTCACACTCTTCCTCCTCTTCACCTCTAAAGTCATCCTACAAACCACCATTCGATGCTGTCTAGCTACACAATCCCCTGCCACCACCTTACAGTCTTTGATCTCCTTCAGTTTGCATCTCCTGCATAGGACATAGTCCACCTGTGTGCACCTTCCTCCACTCTTATACGTCACCCTGTGTTTCTCCTTCTTCTTAATATGTTTTTATCACTGCCATTTCCATTCTTTTTGCAAAATCTACCACCATCTGCCCTTCCACATTCCTTTCCTTGACACCGTACCTACCCATCACCTCTTTCCCTTCTCCAACATGTCCATTGAAGTCCGCTCCAATCACCACTCTTTCTTCTTTGGGTACCCTCACCACCACTTCATCCAACTTACTCCAAAAATCTTCCTTCTTCTACATCTCACACCCCACTTGTGGGGCATATGCACTGATGACATTTATCATCACCCCTTCAATTTCCAACTTTACATTCATCATTCTGTCAGACACTCTCTTCACCTCCAATACACTATTTACATACTCTTCCTTCAGAATTACCCCTACGCCATTTCTCTTTCCATCCACACCATGGTAGAACAGTTTGAATCCACCTCCAATGCTTCTGGCCTTACTCCCCTTCCACTTTGTCTCTTGCACACACAGTATGTTTACTTTTCTCCATTCCATCATATCAGCCAGCTCTCTCCCTTTACCAGTCATAGTGCCAGCATTCAACATTCTGACTCTAACCTCCACACTCTTACCTGTCCTCTTTTCTCGACGTCTCTGGACACGCCTTCCTCCTGTCCTTCTCCTCTTTTTCCCACCAGTAGCATAGTTTCCACCAGTACCCTGCTGGCTAGCAGTACCTGTGGCAGTCGTTGTTAACCCGGGCCTCGACCAATCCGGTATGGAAATCTGGTTTATGATCTGCATGTTTAATTAGCCATTGATTATCCCGCTTATTCCATGATCATTTGCCAAGTTATAAACAAGTAAAAACTAGTATTGCTCTTTGCAGTGCAATATGACTGAATGCGTAAAAATGACAGTTATTTTCGTCAGTTATGCAGTTATGGCTCGTTAGCGCTAGCATTCTGCCCGCTTCAAATCAGACACAGAGATGAAATAGTGCGGTAAGATCACATTTATTTGAATGAATTATAGCATGTATTTCAATTAATTATCGATCGATCGAGAGAGAGAGAGATGACAGTTGTGTGTACCTGCGTGCTGTGTCTGCGCGTCTCTCTCTACAAACAATTACTTCAAAAACAGCCATTTTACCATTGTTGCTGAGGAATATAATGTAGCGATCTAGTATCTAGGCTATTTTATAAATAAAAGTAGCGGGGAAGCGTTGACAACAAGTTTATGTGTGTGTGCAGCGCAATCTACGATCTCTCACTCTCTCTCTCTCTCACTCTCTCTCTGTGTGTGTGCGAGTGATGCGTGTTGGTTGGTGTGCATCAATTAAAGCAGTGCATTAATATACAACGGTGATTAAACTGACTTGGAACTACCTGTGCATTAAACTGCTAAACTTTTACTGCATACCTGCCAGCCAATCAGAATCCAGTATTCAGACAGGCCATGGAATAAATACATATATTTAATATATAAACGTAACATATTTTTCTTAAATATATACATGCATGTATGTGTATTTATATATATACATAATAAATATACACAGTACACACACATATATTATGTAAACAAAAACTTTTATTTTGGATGAGATTAACCACGATTAATCGTTTGACAGCACTACTAAATATTTAATATTCGAGAGCTGTTTTACAATACAAATGTTAAACATCAGGGGTGTATTCCAGAAAGGAGGTTCAACAAGTTGACTTACCCTGAGATGGGAAACTCTGAGTTTTCGGTTTCTGAACAGCTGAACAGAGTTAGTTCAATCCATTCTGAATATGTTGACTCTGAGTTTAGCGCGTGCACCACGACTTTGAAAAGCCATGATCAATGGAGCTCCGAAATTACGATTCACCATGGCAACAGCACCCGACAAAAAGAGTTATTGAACTAATCTTCATTTTAATGGTATCCCATGGGCAAAAAAAAACAAAACATGGCAGCAGAAAAAAATTAAACATAAAAACATAATTCAGTCAGGTAAAGCTTTAAGTGTAAAAGGTTTATGGGTGTAGGCTACATGACTTTACAAACATTTGACATATTCAATAAATATCATTCAGTGTCTATTTCAATGTGCAGTGGCTTTCCCCACATAGTCTAATGCTCTTTTCACATAATTAAATGTTCTCTAATCCAACATGCTACATTTCTTAATTAGGGTGGGAAAAGTCATGTGCCCCAACACAAGTGGGATGACATAAAAATGGTGCGCGTGTGTGTCTGTCTGTCTAGTGAATTTTTGCAAAAATTGCTCATGTTCTGACTTTCACCTGTTGCTGCTGGTGTAGTCCTCACTGGCCCATTCTGGCTGGCTCTTACCTGTGCTGCCAGGTTCAGGGCTGATAATTTGCTGGCCAACTTGGCCCTGCCTGGTGGATTGGCTCTGACATGCACTGCACTGTACTGCATCTACCTGTCTTTGACATGGTTTCTTCTTGAAGAAACCTTGAATGTATTGCTGCTGTGCCTGACTTTGTCCCCTTTTAATTTTTTTTCCACAAAATTCTCTCTAAAAATAAACAAACCTCTAACTTAAAGGTGCAGTTGGAGATCTTGGAAAATGCTAACTTTAGCCTGATAGCACTGAAAGCAAACGTCCCACCCTCTCTGCCATCGCCGTCCAAAGCCACGCCCCCTGAACGCATATACGCTCACAGACCAGAATACCAGAGACAACATTACTACGATAGGCTACATCAGCGGTTTCCAATTCCAGTCCTCGCTCTGCACATTTCATATGTATCTCTTATCACATGCGACGTTTGTTCTATTCAACCGTAAGTGCCCTGCGAAGTGGACATCACCGGATATTCCGCCATGATTCCAGTTCGAAGTGAGCGTAACGTTATATGTTCCACACAAAGAGCATTAAAGTGTGCGAGACGTAAATTTAAATAATATTTATTTACAGAGGTATATTATGTCACACTTCACACTTCTCTAGTAAGTTTCGTATGTGTGTGATGACGCTGCGCAGTGCAAATCCGTGAATGAATGTTCCGAAGTAAAGTAAACTTCAACGGATTTCCCCTGCTCAGGGAGTAGGGAGCAATGAATACTGTGTAGGGATCATATCGATCGGAACACAGTTCATGCACGTAGCTCACTTCTAACGAGCTGGTTATCTGAATCGGGTGTGTTAACTAAGCGAGACATGCAAAATATGCAGAGCTGGGGGGCGCGAATTGGGAACCGCTGGGCTACATCATGTGTCATTCACCAGTGAGAAAACGTCTGCACAGCGTGCGTGAACGCGCTGATGACGTATCCTGTCTGCGCAAACCAGGTGCGCAGAGGTATGCTAATACATACATTGACAAGCAGGTAGGAAAGTCAATTAAAACGCTCGGACCGACGTTTGCCCACACCGCCAGACTTTCAAATCCCTGCCCCGTGTGTGTAGCTAGGGCGAGAGAACAGAAGAGCCCGGAGTGGCTCGCATGTCTAGACCATAGAACCTGGCGAAAGTTATGGGCGTGGACCAACCTGCAGCGTCGCAGATGTCCTGCATGGACACACCTGCTAGAAAGGCCTTGGAGGCTGCTATACTTCTGGTTGAGTGAGCCTTGACCCCCAAAATAGAGGGGAGATCAGAGGACTCGAGGCTTTGGAATAGCATCCTGATCCACCGTTTAGCATAAGCTTCTCTGGCCTCATCCTCAGTGCACCGAGGAGGAAACATGTAACCAGGGGGTGTCTGCCCACTGACTGGCCACCGAGAGGGGCGT
>NW_015667295.1:105244-108318 GCF_001515625.1 Sinocyclocheilus rhinocerous
ACCTCCAGGGTGGAGTGGGTCAACCCTGCGGAGAGAAGGGCCTACAGGAACTCCAGAACTGTACCAACTGGGCATTCACAAGATTCACATCAAAAACTGAAATTATGTAATATACGCGTTGCCTCGGCAGCACGCGAGCCGCTCAGTCACACAAACAATATCAATCTCCTCAGAGAAAGATGGCTGCAGCAGCGAGCTCCCACTCAGAGGGGGAAGAAAGCACAATCAGCCCCCCGAGAGCCGACTGCGCGAGCTCCGCTCCCCATTAATGCTGCTCATTATAATATTAGGCATAATATGCTTGTGTAACTGATGCTTGTGCAACTGGCGAGCTCTTCGACGCCCTCCGTATTAATCTCCTCGGAGAAAGACAGGCAGAGCATCACGCCCTCTCACCGGGGGGAAGGACTGCAGCGCGGATTTCCGAAACCCCGAGAGCGGGCGCCGGATCTGGTGGTTGAGGAAGAAGATAGGGACTCGCCCGTCTACATTCCCTCCAACGGATCCATATGCGAACCCCACAAGCACAGCCACCACTCCGCCTCGGCGAAAGTGGGGCCGGCAACGCGAGAAATGCTAGTGAAGGCTCCCTCTTCAAAGAAGCAAGGCAGTAACAAAATGCTCGCAATGCGGGCAGTCAGCTCCCTCGAGAGCATCTTTTTTTTCCGCAGGCAGGGAGAAACACACAGCCCAAACGCTGCCTGCTCTCGCCCAAAACTTCTCTTGACTGAAGCTTTGACATAATGGAGCTTATCAGTGGACAAACAACACTAAATAAGACTCACAAACAGATAGCGACTGACACACACACAGAGCACTTGCTGAATGAAAGCTGATGCCAGTTCCACCGCACGTGCTTTTAAGCTTCCTGGTCGATTACGTCACCCACCTGTGACATCTCGCCCTTCCATTGGACTGATTACACATGTGATTCAGAGAGTGGTCACGCTGAATGCTGTAGCCTCTGGACCAACCAGACACACAATTTTTTTTGTTATATTTAACAAATACTCTGTAACACCCCTCAGTCAACAAACCAACTACGAGGGTCTATGGACCCTTCCCCCGAAATGCATCTAACACCTCAGAAAGGCAGAACAGGCCTCTAGTTCCATGGCAACCAATGCTGATATCACTGGTTTTATTGCCCAAAGGAATGTGGGCAGGGAAACTCACAATTCATTTACCCTTAGGAAAGACACACAATGCCCCAAAAAATTGACTCTTCTCTAATTAATTCATAGAAAAACCTTTCTGTGAATGAACACACATCTCCTCAGGACATTGTGTATACCATTACTGTTCTTGTATATTTGCCTTTTGAATTGTATACTGTTTTGTGTGTGTGTTATGATAGATCATTAGTTAATATAACCCCACCGATACCATGTTTGGTCTCTTTGAATTTGTCTTCTGATGATCTAAACGAGAGTGTATATTATATGTTGGTACATAGGCAATATATTAGTGTTCTAAGAATCTTTAGTAATTTTGATTCGAGTTCCATATGCAAATTACCATGCTCTCACACAAAGGGTCGTAAAACTCCCCAGTATTTCCAACCTCCCGCTTGGAATTTCAGCCTTTCTCATTGAACAAGCCCATCCTGAGAGGCTTGAATCTTCTCAGACCTTAAAAAGGCTCACACACAGTTCCGCCCATGTTCTTGTTGTTCTTCTTCTGCTAAGAAGCGTGTTGGAGCCTGAGCCGGTGCGGCGTGCCCGGCGGGCTCCAACACATAGCCAGTCAGCCTGCGGTTCTGTTAGATTCTGAGAAGATGAGGATGTGAGCTAGAACGCTTCTAAGGACATCCTAGTGGTAATATAACAGTTTGTTAAAATATTTAAAATGCAACCATAGATCTTTACTAATTTTGTACAAATGTTATTGTAAACATGATTAATTATTTATAAATTATTATGAACAACTAAAATAATTTGCTAATTAATTTAATTTCAAATGAATTTTGTCAATTTGAGTGGACTTTGATATCAAGTGTTCAGTAAAAACAGAGCAGTGGTATCTCAATGTATATTTTATCAATAGTTAATAGCTATTGAAGTTTTCTGCTATGTCAATGCTATGTTTCATCAATAAATTAACCAGTTATTTATCACAGTTTCTAATTTGTTTTTCGTTATCCTCTTGTCTTTGACTGGTATTTCAACAATATATGTCTTGCCAGGGAAGCCAGGACAACATATTTTAGCCACCGGAAACACCAGAGTCACAGCCCTGCTCACCAGACACACTATCCCTCTCTCCAGCATCTCCACTTCTAAGCTTCTCACAGAAAATGGAGGAACCAAAAACAACTGATAACAGCTCTCAGTGATATGTGTCGGGTCCCCGCTATAATAGCAACAACAGTCACAAAAGTTTACAGAACAAGCGGGAACCCAGTGTGCCTGTAGTTTACTCTATTTCTGTTTTATCACGTGATAGAAAGTCTAAGGCCTTCTCAAGCTGTACGGCTGACTCATCATCACATCACTCCAGTGTCTGATCTCGTTCATTCAAAGTGGATGCTCTTTCTCTGATATGGTTACACGCAACATTGAAAGACTTTACCTGCCTGTGTTACTTCCCTCCTGTGTTTCCTTCAGTGTGTACTCCTGTGATCCATTCCCTAGTCCGTTCCCGTTATCTGCTCCGTGGATTCCCTGTATACTCAGCCACTGAGGTGTGTGCTGTCCTCTGTCTCCCTTCCACGATCTCCTGGAGGACCATATACGGAATTACTCTGCTCATCTACCTTAAGGACCATTACCCTAAGTGCATCTACTCACCTGCCCTACCCATTTGCACCCCTTGCTGTAAATAAACATTATTGTATTTTTCTAAGCATCTGTGTGAGTCTCCTTCCGTAACACCCTCCTAACTTTACTTTCATGAGTGTTTGCAGGACTGTTAGGAGAGGGGAGGTCTAAAAATTTCATCCATTGTTATTAAGGACGTAGCAGATCACTTCTGTATTTTCTTTGATATATTGATCTCTGTTACCACTGAATCTAGAAGCTAGACAGACCTTCTTCTCAAACCTTATAAACAATAACTTAAACAACACTCACACT
>NW_015667296.1:0-491 GCF_001515625.1 Sinocyclocheilus rhinocerous
CAGTGTGTTACAACATCGTTTACATTTTTTGCATTGAGGCAATTTATCCTAGTGGAAAATTAGACTAAATTAAAGTATATTTTTATGTAACGGGTCACCCAGTATTATTCCTTTTACTGTAATGAAATGCTCTAACTGAAATAATCAGTTAGATATAAATGATAAGGTGTCAACATTTAAATCATGGTAATTAAACTAAGCTAACACTTCATATTCAATCAAATAAATCACTGACCTTTTCTTCTGTGCTGCCTGTGTCTGAGTGCTGCCAGTAGCAGAATGTGAAGGGTGCACACTTCGAAGACCGCATTTGAAGTGCGATTGCATCACAGCGTCACTGTGTAGGCTGTCCCAATGTGAAGGGTGCGCACTTCGAAGACCGCATTTGAAGTGCGATTGCATCACAGTGTCACTACGTAGGCTGTCCCAATGTGAAGGGTGCGCACTTTGAAGGCCGATGGTGTCACCGCGGCTCGACGAAGGCTGCCGTA
>NW_015667296.1:591-5727 GCF_001515625.1 Sinocyclocheilus rhinocerous
AAGTGTACGTCTGATGCACCCTTCGCACCCTACCCTATCCCAGAATCAGTTGCGCGCAGATGACGACGGAATTTATATTCAAAGAACATGCGGGTGAGAGTTCTGTGGCGGCCGAGGAATTCACATTTGAATGTAAGTATTGTGTTTTAATTTACTCAAATACAGTACTTAGCGAAACAAAGCCAGTTTTTTTTGTTTTGTTTTGTTTTTTAAAAACGTGAACTTAAACTAAAAATGTTACCACTGTGAGACATCATTTGTTAGATGGTCTGAGAAAAAATTCTTATATTTCAATTGTTTTAGGGAGCAATGAGCAGCCAGCTCAGTTTATTAAAATGAGGGGTAAAAAAAAAGGACCATTTATTTACCAGGGCCAAAATCTCAGCCAGCGTGGCTTGGAAAAGGCAATGACACGTTTGTAGTCTTTACGCTAGGCTCTCTTGTGTATTATAACTCTTAGCTGTCACTCTACACAAAGCCCACAAACAATAAGAAAACCAGTATATAAGGCAATATTCTTTCATTTTGTTGTGTTTTTGTAGTGCTGTCATGCAAGATATGTCTACAAATGTTTTAACCAAACTTATTTTGTATGCATCTCCTGTTAAGATTGCAGCCCTGTCTTAATATTTTTCATAAGTGTTTCCATTTTCTCTTGTTTTAGGACAATTCTGAAGAAAATGGGCCTGCTGGGGAAGGACCTAAGAAAATACAAAGCAAGTTAATCCACACATTTTTGCTGAAATTCATTGTGCTGTTGTTGTGTTGAATATCAAACTCCAGAGAGAGACAGAGGAGAGAAGAGCACATTAAAGCCCTGTTGCTTTGACCAACATGCTAATTACACAAACAAAATGTTTAGCGTACTCTCTCTGGAAAACAAAAATCAACAGATTGATAAGCCTTTATTTATGTATTGTAGACGTTATTACTAAGAGAAGCAAAATTGGCTGAAATATCCGCAACATATAAGAGCGCACGCTTTATCTGTCGATCAGATGCACATCAAAGTTGCTCGTTACTATAGCAACAGTAGATCAAACAAATCAAACAATCATTGAAAAAAAAACTTTCGTTATGTCGAGATCACGAGAAAATTAAGTCGTGACCACAAGAAAACAAGAAAGAAAAATAATCATAATTAATGGCCTCTTAGGACTTCCCTACTTTTTACAGTTACACCAACAAAAATAGTTTACTGTGCACTATAAAACATCATCACAAACATCATAATAAACAAGAGCATAAACACACTGACTTCTTTCACATCACTATAAGGTTTAGTTTTCCAGAGAAACACAAAAACAAGTTTATATTAAAGCTTTATATTTATATCAAAAAGCTTTATAAAAGTTTGTATTAAAAAGCATGAACACTTACATGGTTCTGTATGAGTCTTATCTTCAAGTGTTAACACTCTGTAAGCCACAGCAGCACGTTTATAGTGAGACTAACTACACATTTAAGTAGAAACAAAAATAAAAGTGTCTCACACACACACACACACACACACACACACACACACACACAGGTGAGTGTTTTGACAGTCTGAGAATATTTGTGCCTCCCAATAAAGAGGAGTATTTATATGAGATAAAATTGTATCTTAAAATGCAATTATCTTGTATTAGCTTATAAAGGGACTCCAGGAGGCAAGCAGTTTAATAACAATAGATTTGAATGTAAACCCCACCCCCCCCCCACCCACCCACCGCCCCAAACACACACACACACACACACACACACACAGGTGAGTGTTTTGACAGTCTGAGAATATTTGTGCCTCCCAATAAAGAGGAGTATTTATATGATTGGTCATTACAGTCATCGACTTGGAAATCATTCAAAGCAGATCGAGCTGTCAGAAGATCAACATAATATTATATGATGTTCATTGACTGAAGTAATCTTGTCAATTATTTAATCATATTACGATGTTTATTCTGAAGGAAACACCTGTTTCTCTGACAGCTCGATGCTCATGTGATTTGATGGGCAGAGAAATCTGATCTCAGATCAGCTGTTAAGTTCTTAGCAATGCATATTACTAATCAAAAATTAAGTTTTGATATATTTACGGTAGGAAATTTACAAAATATCTTCATGGAAAGAGCTGCACTGGTCACGTGACTGATGTGAAATCACAGCACAGCAGAAATGTCATTTCTCCATTCACTTCTGTGCTCAGAGTTTAAAACAGATTAATGTTTAAATGTTGTCATTTAGTCCACTGCAACAATTCTAACTCTGTTACCTTAGAGGTTATACTCTCTCATGCCATTAGGGGGCGCCTAATCCTCATAGATTGGTATTTAGCCAGGTACCATACCTGAAGATGCAGGTGTTTGAATAGAGGAAGCAGTGGCTTTCTTGTGCCATCTCAACTTACTTTCTGAGGTCCTATGATTGAGGAATTTGTTTCATTTTGGTCAGTAGCGTTGTTGTTTTTTTTACATGCGCTGTAAGTTATTGGGGATTTGTATTGACTGGTGTATTGAGTAGGCCTATGTTTATGTTGCATTGTGCTTTTCATGCAGCTAACTGTGGCCGTGTCTTTCATTTAGATGGACCTTATTCTTCCAATGCTTTCTTTCATGTGAGAAAGGTAGACCAAAAGGTTTGCGTCCATGAACTACCAGCTTTGTTGTTTGTTGCTGGACTTGTGAACGCTTTGGACGTTTTACCCAAGTATAAAGAGCTGGTGGATTTCTACATGTGGAACACAGGAGGACGTTAGTTATTGCATCAAGTTCAAGTGGTGAACTTTTCAGTGAGGTTCAACTGAACTTTGCATTCGGAGAGTGCTGACTTTTGCAGGGACATCATAGTTTCAACTGTTACCAAACATTATCATCAGTCTCTACAATTTTCTTTACTGTTCCAGATTTCCCAAACACCGAACATGTCTTGATTATTGCCTGATTATTTTGATAATTTCATATTTTTGTTTATATTTTTTATACAATGTAAATGCTTGTGATGATTGGGTTGTTGAACAAAAGTCAAGCTAAGAATATATGTGCAGTTCATTACAAATGTTGGTTCTGTGACTTCATGTACATTGTTGGGTAAACCAAAGGAGATTAATATTCATCTTTCAAAGGTGCCCTATTATGCCTTTTTACAAGATGTAAAATAAGTCTGTATTGAGTGAGTATGTGAAGTTTTAGCTCAAAATACCCACAGATTTTAAGGATAAATCTGGAACTGCTTGTTTGGAGAGACATGATTATGATTTATTGGGATTGTAAAAACAATGAGTGGGTGGTTTTTGTACCATTATAGGCTGGTTGTTTTCACACACTGCGGCCACACAACTGTGTTCAAACACCTAATAAAAGTGATTTTTGCATTCTATGGCACATTTAATAATACCTCAGATAGTTTTAAAGGGTCATCGGATGCCCATTTTCCACAAGTTGATATGATTCTTTAGGGTCTTAATAAAAAGTCTATAACATACTTTGGTTAAAATTTCTCAATGGTAGTGTAAAAAACACCTTTTTTACCCGGTCAAAATTAACTCTGTTTTCAGCAAGCTGGTTTTTAGTCCATGTCGCTTTAAATGCTAATGAGCTCTGCTGACCCCGCCCCTCTCTTCCATGGGGTGACGAGCAGACTGTAAACTTCAGCGCGAAACTGACTAACTAGCACATTATTAGGAAAGGCAATTTGCAAAGATTCATAAAGAAAAAAACCTTATACTCACTTCTTCTGTAGATGAAGCTGGATCACGAATGATTCGTGTGAACATAAATGCATTCAGGCAGATCGGGATCGGCGCATTCCCTTCAAAAACGAAGGTAACGTTAATCCACTGCTTCTTCAGAGGCTCAGATGTCGGGAGTAAATGAGGACTGCTTTATAATTCATGGATTTTTATATTTTTAGGATGGATGTGTACACACACTTCCAACACACATTTATGTTCAAACAATTTGTAAAGTGAATTTTGCATCCGATGACCTCTTTAAGCCTTTCTGTCCTTGCTCTGATATATAACTTTAGCCCAACGAACTTTAATACTCTGATTTTTATTTTCAAATAACGTCTGTTTTAGGAATTTAAGCTTTAAAAGTTTCACTATTGTTTGATTTGTTTATTGCAGTAATGCGCAATGGCCACCAGGTCATTATTAACATCATTTAAAGCAGTGGTCTCAAACTCAATTCCTGGAGGGCCACAGCTCTGCAGAGTTTAGCTCCAACCAGCTCCAAATCACACCTGCAAGTCATACACACCTAGGATGCCTCGAGGGTGAGTAAAACACAAGCTAATTTTCATTTTTGGGTGAACTAACCCTTTAACATCATTAACAAATGTTTCATTATTTTCAATTGTGTGTTAAGTAAACAGTAAACAGTGTAGCTGTAAATCATGCTGTTCTTAAAGGAGCATCTTCCTTCATCTTCCTATATATCCAGTGATTTAAATTCTTACTAATGTTTTCATTCTATTAGACTTGTCTAAACATAATGATTTCTGAGCATGAGTAACACTCTCTTATGTCAGTGAGTGTCATGCTTGACAGATGGTTTGTTTTCCCCTCATATTTTAGCTGTATGATTTTAATGCAGTCAGTCAGGAAATGATTGCTCACTGTGAAACTTGATGTGGTTTTTTTGTTTTTTTGTTTTGTTCTTCTGAAACTGTGAGAACAGATCTGAAATCATTGAATTAATAGGCTACAATTGTGTTTGAAGAGGTTTCTGTGATCTGGTTTTTCACCAGAGAATGCACAAATAGGCTACATTAAATGTGTTAGTTTTACTACTGTTTATCTTATCAGAACTCTCAACAACACATTTGTCTTTGAACACATTTTTATTTAAAGCATATGCATTGGCTGTGACAGAAGCCATTTGCTGTTATTTTTTAATAAGGATTTGGCTCAATCGCTATATTAAAGTAAAAATGCTTAAGACATGCTACTCCAGCTTGAATATTGTGTATCGACATTGAATTGTTGCATTAAAAACAGTAGCAGTTACAGCACTTTTATATTTAACTGAATATTATTGACAAGCACAAATGAACTGCACAAATCTGAATAATAACCACAACCATTAATGGCGATTTACATTTCACTGAGGCTGAAAAAGGTGACATCTGCCAAAACATCTCAGTTTCTCTGAA
>NW_015667297.1:0-222 GCF_001515625.1 Sinocyclocheilus rhinocerous
GGAGAAAGCTCTCACATGAACGTAATCTGCGTAAACAGCGTTCTTTACGTTCGGAGGAGAAAGCTCTCACATGAACGTAATCTGCGTAAACAGCGTTCTTTATGTTCTTCGGAGAAAGCTCTCACATGAACGTAATCTGCGTAATCAGTGTTGTTTATGTTCGGAGGAGAAAGCGCGCGCATGAACGTAATCTGCGTAATCAGCGTTGTTTACGTTCGGGGG
>NW_015667298.1:0-327 GCF_001515625.1 Sinocyclocheilus rhinocerous
TAAGTATTTCAAATATAGGCTATTATATATGCTACACACACAGAGTTTTTTTTTCTCTTACCATCTTTTGGGGGTTTCTTGCTTTTAGACTAGTCGGATACAAAGCTTTCGTTTAAACGACAGTCAAATTAGTCGTCGAGCACATCCCTAATAAATACTTTAGCTAAAATAATGTTTAAAAAAAAAAAAATGTCTAAGTTAATGCTTGTTGAAAACAATCACTTTAGCAAAGTTTGTACTAGGTTATTTTCTGCTTATTTTGATAAATAATGTTCAATAAATATACTGTCATTAAAATGTTAATATAAAAATATATTTTAAAATACA
>NW_015667298.1:345-512 GCF_001515625.1 Sinocyclocheilus rhinocerous
ATAAAAAATATATTTTAAAATACAGAAACAAAATCGTTTTAATAAGTAAAGATTCTGAATGTATTGAAGGAGATCCAATAATAATTGAATATATGTTTACAATAGTAACAACAAATTATATCTTATTATATGATATAATTAATATCATGTTTTTAAATATGATGGTT
>NW_015667299.1:0-454 GCF_001515625.1 Sinocyclocheilus rhinocerous
TAATAAAATCTTGAGCTCATAATGTAATAATTATTACATTATGAGAAATTTATTAAATATAAACTCACCAAAAATATTGTCAAATTTCATAATTGTAATAGGCTTTTTAAAAATAAAAACATTAGTGCTTTCAAAATTACATTGTACTGATAGAGATATAGAGATAAATGTCAAAATGCATAAAAGACGTGAACATATTTGCTTTGCTTTAATTCTAAAAGGACATATACATTTCTTTTTAGAATTAATTTGTACATGAAAAGACTAAGCAAATATGTTCACGTCTGAGAATCATTTTAGCATTTATATAGAATAACTAAACTATAGCTAAACTTTAGTGAGGGAACATTGTTCCTCTTAGCATCATGGAAAAAAACCTTTTATTAAAATTCTGAATGCATTACTGATAGCCTAGAATGCGTGCAAAGAGTGCTCCCTTTATCATTTCAGATGC
>NW_015667299.1:710-1082 GCF_001515625.1 Sinocyclocheilus rhinocerous
TGTTTGTTTGGTTTTTATTTATTTATTTATTTGTTTATTTATTTATTTAATTTTTTTGAGAGTTCCCTTTTTTTGTTTTTGAGTTCAGCTCCCTAAACTGGGTGTGACACGATGCTTTCCGCATGGATTTAATACGGAATGTTACTTAAATATAGGAGCAATTGGCAATCCTACTTTGCATGTTTAAAACACTTACAGTAGAAATGCTCTTACTTTGGCCAAGCATTAAATGCACTCCCTTGAAAGAGCGCAGTTTGCTGACATATTTACTTTAACTTCTCAGGTAATGTCCGTGGTATGATGACAATGACAGTGGTTACATATAAATATATTTTAATTGTTTGATCAAAATTAAGGCATTGAAGGCATGTT
>NW_015667299.1:1212-1336 GCF_001515625.1 Sinocyclocheilus rhinocerous
TCCCGTTGCACAGAGCATAAGTTAAATGAATATTTCTTCATAATAAAAGTTCACAATGTAGCCTAATAAGCCTAATTTGCTTTTAATGTAATAGCTTATTTTACATAAAACTATTATTATGCTT
>NW_015667300.1:0-194 GCF_001515625.1 Sinocyclocheilus rhinocerous
CCAGGGCTCCAACCGACAGGAAAAGGGGGAAGATCAAACCAACTGCCACAGATCGACAATACTCTACACCACACTAACATAACTTCTGTCATTCTAGGAAAACATATAGCTACCTTATAGCTACCGTGCTTAAACACAACACTTACACACTCTCCTCCGCCGCACTGCTAGGACCAACCTCTAGTAGAGAGGAG
>NW_015667300.1:847-955 GCF_001515625.1 Sinocyclocheilus rhinocerous
CCACTGGCGCGCCAATCATTCGGTCTTGGTCTGCCGCTGACACAGCACTTTGCGTTTCTAAAGTTGTAGGATATGTTGTGACTCTGACTCTTGCCTTCCTCCTCCACA
>NW_015667301.1:0-510 GCF_001515625.1 Sinocyclocheilus rhinocerous
GGGTGCCCACCGAGCCGGTTGTTTGTGCCAGAGTCCGTAAGGTCCAACGTCATCTGATGGGCTCATTCTTCCAAGGTAGCCTGTCATCCTGGGGTGAGTCGTACCATGTTTCTTGTTAAACAACGGTTCTGGTGGTCAGGTATGGCTCGGGACATTAGTTTATTTGTTTTGGCCTGCTCAGTCTGCGCTGTTTCTAAGTCTTCCAATCGCCCCCCCGCTGGGCTTCTTCAGCCGCTGTTGGTTCCTTCGAGACCCTGGTCCCATGTTTCGTTAGATTTTGTCTCGGGTCTCCCCCCTTCTCAGGGGAACACGGTGGTTTTGACCGTGGTGGACCGATTCTCGAAGGCGACTCATTTCATTCCTCTGCCTAAATTACCCTCAGCCAGAGAGACAGCAGTTGCTGTCATAGACCACGTTTTTCGTTTACATGGCCTCCCGGTAGACGTGGTCTCTGACAGGGGGCCTCAGTTTGTGTCCAAATTTTGGAGAGAGTTTTGTAGATTGTTGGGG
>NW_015667302.1:0-1221 GCF_001515625.1 Sinocyclocheilus rhinocerous
TATCATATATCATATTTAATACATGAATTTCTAAGGACTCTAAATCATCAACATTAAAAATCTCTACAACATGATCAAAATCATTAGAAAAATCATGTTAAAATCTATCAAATAATGATACAACAGTGTTTTGAGGAACATTTATTTGTTCATCCCGCAATCATTGTAGGCGTACTGAATTGCACACCGTTATAACAAATCACAGAGGCGTGAATGAATTGTCGCTTGTCGCCTGATCCACAAATGCACATTTTCATCGCTACATGCACAAATTATGATACTTTAATACAAACTATAACATTTGTATTCACAAATATGTCTCTATTTGAACAAAATGCTGCACATTAATGTAATTCTTAACTCTGCAGACACCGGTTGAAAAGCATTTGTTTCAGTGTAGTGACGCACATTCGCGATTTTTTCAAATCGTGTACACATTAATGAATTGCACTGGGCCTTGTTCGTTGGTAGTTGTGTGTGTGGGGGACGTGAAATGCTGTAAACTGCGAAAATGAAGTCTCAAAATCCAAATGAACCGAACAAGATCGACTCGAACTAGACATCAATTAATGCACGCATCACCTGATCCACTTATGCACGGATTCCTTTTTGCATGAGCAATTTATGGCGCAAACAGAAGTTTAGCGATGGATTCGAACCGGGATGCTGCATGCTGCGATGACATCAATCTGGGAAATCTGAGACAACTTAGAAAATTGCAAGGTCCTCTGAATTATGCAGAGTTTGTTTGATTTTGTGTTAAATTCTGCAATCGCAAAATTCTGGAGGGACTGGTTAGTGTGCCATTCTGAACACAGCATGAGTCAACATACAATGACAGGGAACATGAACTGAACTGTTGACAGTGACTTTTCACAATTCTTGTTCACAATTTTTGTATAAACAGCATATGAAATGATTATAAAGTGCTCTTGAATTATCAGTTCAGTTCACAATTTTTGTATAAACAGTGTATGAAATGACTATAAAGTGCTATTTAAAGTGAATTTGATAATGATAAATGTTTAGTTGATTTGTTGCATACAGTCATTTAAATAATGAATTTTAATGTTTCTCTGTTTTAGTTCAGTTCCTCAAAAGAGATCAGAAGCAGAGCCCAGCTGTGTGTCTATGAAGAGTGACGCGTCTACAGTTAGGTGAGTACATTTCAAGAACAGAGATACACGGTGTGGTCTCAGGTATTTAGATATGATCTGAACA
>NW_015667303.1:0-494 GCF_001515625.1 Sinocyclocheilus rhinocerous
GGGAACGGTATACCCACGCCACCATGCTGAAGGGAGTGCATGCCAAACCACAGGCAAGCACTAAGTACCAACTCTACCAAAGCTTTAAGGGAGTTGCCCCTGGGATGTTAGACAGCTGTCCACAGGATCCACAGGAAGCCCCTCAGGGCGAACCTGGATATGGTGTACCAGTCAGGGCAGCCTGAAAAGCATAAGCCCAGCCCGGACGTCCAGGAGAATTGCAGTGCTGTGCCGGGGACCTAACAACCAAGAAGGCTCCCGCAGGAGCCTGTGATCTGGCCACATGATCCAGGAAGCATGAAGCAGGAAAAAGGGCTATCATACAGACTGGATACAGCATCGACGAGTGAGGTCATCACCGCAAGTCGAGAACCTGGTTCTGAGTCCTGCAGAGGGGGTGCTCACCGAGGACCTACCCTAGAAAAGGACAGAAACGCACAGGTCCCAGAAAACACTGCAAAGAAGGCTAGCAGACGGATTCACACAACCACCAG
>NW_015667304.1:0-1745 GCF_001515625.1 Sinocyclocheilus rhinocerous
AAGGCATCCTGGTAGTGCGCTACATTAAAGGTGTCTGAACATGAGATCGTCAGGTTAAAGGTCATCATCATGTGGATAATTTTATTTACGACTAAATTATTCATTCATTTTACTAATAGTTAGATTGGGCAGGCCTTCACAAAATGGCGTTTAATTACAAAAAATAAAAATTGCCTTGACAAAAGGACACTTTGGGCATCAAGGGGAAAAGGGGCAGGCGCTCAAGCACCCATCGCACCCACCTCTGCACGTGCCTTGGTTGATAATGTTTTTATTAGTTCCCCCTCTGCACGTGCCTGGTTGATAATGTTTTTATTAGTTTACAGTGCACGTTTTGTGCAGTCGTCTCTGACTGAATGATTGCAGGCATTCTTTGTGTAATGTTAGGATAAAGCACAGCAAACTGCAGCTAGTTGTATACATTGAATTCAGTTCTTTGTGCTCTTAATTTGTAGCTTGCGATGCTTTAAAACTGTGTCTGTTATTAGATGTTATCATTTGTTGAATACATCACTGCCTGCAACAAATGAAATAAACCTATATAAACGTATCTAGACATATGTTTTGTATACTGGTGTGATGATCCATGTCTTAACTTACCCCGTTCAACATTCTCCATGTTGTCTGGTTGTGAATTGTCTGCTGTCTGGTTGTAAACTATGATACAATCATACACTGCTGCAAAAACATGTTGCTGAAATTTCTTTCTTTTTTTCATGTTTCCAATGTAAAATAGTTAAACATTTTTACAAACAAATATAAATTGGTTTATGGTTCCATGTAAAATAGTTAAACATCTTTACAAACAAATGTAAATTTACCAATTAAGATTATCACAAGGTTTATGGTTCCATTTGCACAGTGAAACCAAAAATCCCAGAACACCTGGATGATTACAGCTGGTTTCTAATAGTAGCACAGATCCAACTACCATTTCATTTATTTATTTCTATGCTCTTCTGTTACCTTTTAAGTTTTAAAACGGTCATCTTCTGGCAATGAACGAAATAACGTTCACCACCATATCAGTGGCCTAATAAACATTTTGCAACCTACACTGATGTTATTCTGTGTCATCTGTTCTTTGACCATGTGTTGCACGGTACCTGGATGATACACAATGATGATCACTGATAAAAATGCATGGTCTATTTTGATGCACAACAAACACTCATTCAACATTATTTAAAGGCTAGGTCATAAAGTTTCATAAACATATATATTCTTAATTAGGCTTTAATACATTTTTTTAGCACATAAGTTGTTCCCTCCTGGTGGAATGACCTGCCCAACTCAATTCGAGCAACTGAGTGCTTAGCCATCTTCAAGAATCGTCTAAAAACACACCCCTTCCATCTTTATTTGACCCACTAACTCTAGCACTCTCTATTCTAATTCTATTTTATCTATTTGTTGACTTGACCCTCTAACACTTGCACTCTCTATTCGTTTTCCAGCTGCTTGTTTTCTTTAAAAAAAAAGGCCTCTAACACTAGCTTTCTCTATTCTTTTTCTATTCTATCTGCTTGTTTTCTTTTTGTTATGTGTATGTATGTGTAAAGCATCTGCTAAATAAATAAATAAATAAAAAAGGGCCTCTAATTACAAAAAAATAAAGTGGAATAAAGATTGGATTGTGGCCTTGATTAGCTTGTGATAAGATGTTGGTAAAATGTGTGTTGGTGTGGATGTTGATATTATGTGAGACAGTGACATTTTGTTTTTAAAAATATGAATTCAATAGT
>NW_015667304.1:1876-2066 GCF_001515625.1 Sinocyclocheilus rhinocerous
ACCACTATTGGATTCTTGTTACAAACTAAAAAGATTTATGCACCAAAACAAGACAACAAACATAGGAGAAGAGTGTGATGTTAACGTCCTTGTAGAATCTTCTGTATAAACATTTGACATAATAAAGCTAAAAAAAAAAAATAAAACATTTCTTAAATTGATTCTGGCATTTGATACAGGACATTACCAT
>NW_015667305.1:0-277 GCF_001515625.1 Sinocyclocheilus rhinocerous
AAGTATCATATTCATTACAGTACCAAACATCAGATAAACATGATGAACATCAGATCGCACTGTATTTTATGTATGTTCATTTTTATTCTTAACAGTTTTAATTCATTTTAAATCAATTTTTGAATAATTTTATAATTTTGTAATTCCTTGTTTTTATCATTGTGATTATTTTTTATGATTATTTTAATTCCTTATGTAAGGAAAGTTAAATAAATATTGTTTATGAAATGTGCTATATAAATAAACTTTGCCTTTGCCTTACATTAATAATTAATTC
>NW_015667305.1:368-1175 GCF_001515625.1 Sinocyclocheilus rhinocerous
AAATAGATGTTGCTCAATCAGAACATAAATAAATACACACATCGTAACATCATTCAGAGAAATAACGCTGACAATATACAGTACAGACTTAAAGACAAGAAGCTTTATTTCCAAGATGATGCATGCTAAGCTTTAAATTTGAATACAGTATAGAGCAACATAGTAGCAGAGGCTTGTATTGTAAAATTAGTTGTATATTCTAATCAATTTCTGATACTAATACCAGCTATATGTTCATGTTTAATATTTCCTGCATAAAGTTGTTTTGATGAGAAATAAAACCAAAAGATGTTTGTGGTGTACCATTCATCAGTGTCTTTGCAAATCTACACGATCACTATAAACTGACACATTGATTAACCTCGTTCTTTTGTCTCTATACATAAAGAGATATAATCGCCTGATTTTGTAAATGTGGCCAATTACATGTGCATTAAGCACCCAGTTTGCACTTCTCTATGATTTAAAATAATAGTTTACATTTACAAATAGCAGAAATAAGCCTTTTTAATGAAAGTAAAGTCCATGCTTAATAGAATTTCTGTGAAAATGCACAATAGCACAAAGTGTTTGCTGTGTTTTTATCAGTTGACGGATACATTTGGCGTTGAAAAGATCATATACATAAATGATAAACTGAAGCAGGAGGCCTTGTGATAATCTGTCCATTTGCTTATCCAATCATTTCTGAGAGTCTTTGATCTAAAATCAGTGAATATGCATAACAAGAAGAGCATATGTGTATTTTACCAATAAACTGTAAAGAAGGAGGAGATGTGAATCAAACCACTGCGTGTGTCTCGTTCT
>NW_015667306.1:0-6160 GCF_001515625.1 Sinocyclocheilus rhinocerous
AATCATCTAGCCGCGAGCGCTCAGGGCTGGGTGGTGTAGTCACCTGCAGAGTCATCCGGCAGCCGCACAGGAAATGTGCTGCGTGAGGAGTGAGAGGTCCATGGGGCGTGGCCCGGTGGAGAAACACTCATTGTCACCCTCAAATCTCCCAGAGCGCTAGCCGGCGGTCCTCTGCTCGTGGCAGAGAAACCGGGACGGGTAGCGGTAGAGGGGTCTGCTCCACTCCCCTTGAGGAGGGAGAGACGCGATCGCAGCGATGCCATGGACATGACTCATCCTGCATAAGTAACATTTATTCATGTGTGTTCAAACTTTCAGTCGAGCTTTAATCTAGAAAATAGAATCTATAATTAAAGGCTCAAACTTGTTAACATGCTTGTCAACACTTTGCAGGTACAGTAGTTTGAGGACTTCAGCTTTTGTTTTCAGGTCCTGATAAGGGCCTTTTGAAATCTCAGGACAGAAAGAATCCATCTGTAAACTAGGGCAGGCTGAGGAGTCACTCTGGTTTAATTAAGATCAGGCTGCTCTGAGGACACCTGCCAGCACAACTGCTATTCCCCAGCATAACTCTTGTTTGATTAGCCTGCCGCTAGTTACCTGGTGAGCACCCACCAGGTATGTGTAAGTGAATGACAGCTCATGAATTTTGGAAAACCCTAAAATGCTTTCAATGCTGTTCATAGGAGGTATGTGTCATGGGTCTAATTTGTTAGCGAAGCTTGGAAGACTTGGAAAAGACAGGGTACAGGTCACAGTTTCAATTCACTTATTCGTGCCACAGTAAAAGGGCACCCGATAACGCAGAATGTTGTAAAGTATGTTTACTTCAGTCAGAGATGCTTATCGTTTGCTGTTTCATGTAACAGTGCCCTGCTCAAAAACAGTGTTTTGCATTTCCATACCATTTCATATGTGCAAATGTTCCGGTAAGGTTTCGTACGAGTGTATAAAACAGAAAACTACATCAATCCCCACATTTAGATTCTGTTTTTACCTTTTCTCCATGTGTCTGCACATTATTCGTCTTTTAGCAGCTTTCTCGGAGGTTTGGCTTTTTAGTACAGTGTATATAATTTTCCCACTGAATACAAAAATCTGTCATTTTGGTCCATTTTTCTCATCTGTTTGTCCTGGGAAAGTTGAGTGAGCAGCTAATCTGTGCCAGAGGAACGTGGTGTGTGTTCTGAGAGGTTTGTTTTAAGATGTGCTCACTGGCTTGTTATTTACATAAGCTAACAAGGTTATTGGGAGCTTTGGCTGGCTGAATGTCACCGTGGTTTTAAAGTATATGAGAATTTAATAAGCGTCTCTGTCAAAGCACGTTAGAGAGAAGGAATGTGGGGCATGAATATTTATGAGGGCCTCTTCAGAGGGATTTAATCCTGAGCTACCTGCTTCAGCTTCCTTCCAAAATGACTTGAGACAATCTGCTGCCTGTGTTTGTGAAATAGCCCCACTCATCCCCCACAACACCCGGAGAATTTATGATTAGAGGAGAATGAAAATACTTATTTTTCATGCTGACATTCAATAGTTAGGATGAAAAAAAACAAAAAACAAAAACAAAAACAACAAAAAAAGTGAACAGAAAAACAAAACAAAAGACAAATGGATTTGTCTCTTTGCCAACAAAATTCCATTTAGCTCATTTCACTGGTTGTTTGTTTTGATTGTATTATTTTTATGCCACAATGGTATGTCTGCTTTGTATGTCCACTGGGAAGGATACTAGGGATTGTTTATTTGCGCCTTTCTCTCAAATGCTGTTGCCTTAGACTGCAAAAATGCTTGTGACGTCTAAACTTCAGGTCTTTTATGCTCACTGATATCAAATGGAGAATTTTATAATGAAGCTGGTTCTGTGACCTTTTGATTTTCAGCAAATAAAAGATGATAAAATGGACTCACGCATCCCATCTGCTCATGTGCTGTCACTGTTTCAGTTGGTGAAAAGGGCTAAGAATAAAGTTTTTTGGTTCAAATGTGCTGATTAGATTATAGAATAATGAATAGAATAATGTTGGCTGTGGCTATCATACAAACATTTTTTTATTTTAGTTCACAATCATTTGTTAATGCAACACAATTCTTAAACATTTTATCACATTATTTTATTCCATGAAATCAGTTTTTAAATCTAACATCATGCACTCATATAGTTTAATTTAGTACTCTAAAATAAAATATGCTCCAAACTTAAAGAACATTTTTTTTAATTTTGTCGTTCTTGTGGTATATCAGAAAAATATCAATGGCTAATATTTAGTAAAAAGTAAAAAAAAAAAAAAAACCTTTTATTATTAATATTAAATTAATATAAAAGTATTAAATTATATAAAACATTAGATATGCATTAAAAAGTATTCTTATATACAGGTGTATACAGGTGACCTGATTTCAATTCTGACTAATTCCTTCACATTTTCATTGCATCTAGTTGGAATATACAAAAAGCAATAAACAAATCTGTTCATAAGTTGCATATTTTTCATAAATTGTTTGAATTTTTTTTAACCTTAAATTTGCATTCATGTTGTATAAAGTACATGAGAGAAATGACCAACAGATAGACCCCTCAACCTTCCTTTAGTGGAAGTTTACTGACAAAAAGATTAAGGATCTTCATGAGAATATTATGCTGTGATCTTCCCCTGGTGGGCAAACATTTATTGCACCTTAAATGCTTTTAATGCTAATGATTCGAAACGTCAAATGACTTTGACTTTGTACTATCAGCTTCAAATGAATCTTTGTTCCAAAAAACATTCACATAATCATCTGCTTATCTGGAGTGGCGGCATACAGAGTGTTTCAAAAAGAATACCTCATCAAAGAAGACACTCTAGACCATTATCACTTTCATAACTGCACTAAAAGGATGTTAAATTATAACAGAGAGCTGCTTTTAGAGCTGTGTTTTGTCTCAGAGTGGCCAAGTTCTTTTCTTTTAGCCTTCTTCCAACTGACTGTAGATTACACTGAATACACCTGGAGAAAAGCTGTCATACTCCCAAATTATATTTTTTTTAGCACTAAATGCCATGTTTAAAAAACTTACCAAGAGAACAAATTGCAATGAAATAAGACCTCTGTCAAGCATATTCCATAATTTTAACTTTTAAAATGCCTTTCTTGAGCACTGTTCCTAGACCAATGACTGCAATGAGTCCTCTGTTATTCCTTTTACACCAAAATGGTGCTACTCCTCATTCCAGACCTGCTTCTTGGCCAAGGAATCTTTCAGAATCTCTCAGAATAAAAACAAGAACTTTAATATATAGTATACTATTGTGTAACTTAACATTTTAGACACAATATTGCCAGCTATTGGTTATTTTCTATGCCAGAAAAATAGTTCAAAAGAAGCCACAGCAGAAGTAATATTTCAACTTCAGGCAACACACAGTAGTGGCGTTTCCTTCTTTTATTAATCAATATTTTTTTAACAAATTGGTTAAATGAATAATTCAATGACTCACTTATAAAGCCAGCCACTTGTTTTGTTGCTAAGGGTATGTTTACATGACAATGATGTACTAAAAATGGAAAAGTTTTTCCTTTGCATTTTTCACTTACAGACGACAACGTTGTCAAAACCATTCACATAGGTCCGTGAAAATGAAGTGCTGTATTATGCATGCCAGGTCAGTAGCTGGCAATGTCATTTTGTAATGAAACACTACAGGAACATGTAATATGCATGCGCATGATGTCACCGTTTTCACAAATTGGCATTTTTTGTAGTTTGTATGGAGAGATGAACGGTATCATTTTCAAAAACTTGCACTTTGAAACCCATTTTTAAAGTTTGCATTTGTCTTGTAAATGAATGGCCAAAATGCATAAAAAGTTTTTCAGTTGAAAATGGTGTTGTGTAAATGCACCCTAAATGAATGTGAAGTGTTGAACAAAGATAATCACTTGTTTCCACTTGCATATCAATGTAAGTGACAGAAAGAGTTACTGAAAAAAAACACTAACACACATATTGACAGTCTGTCTGGAAACATGCAAACACAGACAAGTGGAGTGAAGCAAACTGTTGGACTCTTGGAAATATTACAACTGTTTTATTAATTGTAAATAAAATCACATTTCTTTTAGGCCAATAGGAGAAAAAAATAGTTTTCTGTTTTGAGTTGTTTAAAACTTTATGTGGAAGGGACGTTATAACACCCACTCTGCTGCTAGCAGTTTTTTGGTTTGAGACCAGCAGGTTTTTTGGGGCGTGTGTGAAGCCAATTTGTCTGACCCAGAACTGCCATTTCCTCAGTGGAAATGTGCAGAACGTTTCTAGATACTGGCACCCTGTCAATGGACAAGGGTTGTTATATATGCACTCCAGCAGAAAAGAACAAAGAAATGTTCAGGTAAATATCATGTGAACACACCTAAATGCATGAGTAAGAAAGCCTCGCCATTTTCCATGAGTACTTTGCTGTAGAAGTAGCATTAGGCAGGATAAGAGCATTCGCATCACTCTCTCGCTCTTGCTATCTTTCATTCTGTCCCCTCACATTTTCTTCCTGTTATCCTGGACTTTGATCAGCCAGAGTTATCAGCACACCCGGACCTCCCTTCTGGCCCGTACTTGCATCAAGAGAGCGCAGAGGAAGGCAGGAGTCAGCAGAATAAAGGGACCTGGAGTGTAAGCGCTCAACGAGCGCAATGAAGGGATGATGCTCGACTTTCCCTCGGTGAGCACCTTGTTTCTCACCCCTGCTCTTCAGCCCACTAATGTTAAAACAAGTTAAAGTCTGCAAAAGTGTCATGTCATTCTGCTCTTCCTCATCTCACCGAAATCCCAAGTAAAACAAAATGAATGTGGAAAGTAGGGCGATGCCTTCTACAGCTGATTGGATTAGCCTCGGAGCTTCAGCGCTCCACCACACAGGGGCCTGGAGAGGCTTGGGAGAGAGCTCCATCTGTGAGGTTACTTGTGACTAAAATACCAATCCTACATGAAGGTTATGGAGAAGGAATGCTGAATGCATTGATTTGGATTCTCTGAGAGAGACCGAGAGGGAGATAAAATGGTTTTGATGAAGGAGAATGTAAGGGAACGTGCTGTGGGTGACCGAGAGAGTGTGGGGAAAGAGCCAGTGAATGAGACCATCACAGAGAGGGTAAGACAGGCAGGGTTGGTGGAGAGAGGTGGAAGCTGTTTTTCCCCCACAGCTTTGTTTTCTTACAATGTGGCCAATCAATTTCCATGCCAGAATACTCTGTGTGAAAGATATTATGTATTTTTTGTTTTGCAGCTTTACGCCAACCATCAACCCAAGACCGACTGTGATGTCTGTTTTACACTGTGTCTGTGGATTGTTATCCCTAGTATTGAATGTGTAATCTCATGTTTTTCAATTATCTAGTTGACTTGCAGCGCATTACTGAGGATGTACAATCAATGCTACAGCACTGTGTGAATTTCAGCATGTGATATCACACTGCGAAGAGAAAGATTCTATATTAAATTGTTTAATTAGTATTATAGCTTTTAGTTTGAGTACTATAAATAAATGTTCTGAACTGGCTGAACCTGGAATCAAATTAACACAATCAACATGAGGAAGAAACTGGGTCACAGGGGCAAAAACAGGCACAGAATAGTCCATAATCCAGACACTGGCATTCATTTATAGACCTAAATGTCTTCATCTATGAAGAACCAGGAGTATCTTGTCTTTCCTTAAGTAACGAGAGTGGGTGGGTTATGTGTCTTTGACCCATTAATAGAATGCTAAGAACTAAATTGAGAACTACATCTCTTGCTTTCTGCTCCAATATTGAGGGTCATTTCCTTCACAAATGAAGTATTTATTTATTTAGCTTTTTTGCTCTTATATTATCGATCGTCATCTGACAAAGTACACTCTAAAAACCTGCAAGGGACTAGTACCAGATCTGAGATTTGAAAAGTCTTTTTTGGTGTAATAATATTATCACATCAAATATTGGATAATATTGACACATTAATTTAGTGTAAAATAAGTCAGATCATTTAAATATTACCATATAAAAAGCTCATTTAAAGTTCCCTTTCAGTCGGTCACTCTCGACGTCACGTCGGATGACCGACGAAATTGGGATCTCGCTTAGAGAGACCAATCCACTTCGAGTGTAAACTAAACGAGCCAATGCACATTGGCATGCGATT
>NW_015667306.1:8648-20993 GCF_001515625.1 Sinocyclocheilus rhinocerous
TAAAAATTCTAAAAAAAAAAAAAAACACATTTCATAACATTTTAACATGCGGATAGATTATGTAATTGTTAACGTTTTATGAATTCAATTGATTATGCGTCCGTAAACTGTTAAAATGGAATCGAAAACAGAACAAAAAAATGAATGCGTGACAAAACAGAATTTGACAGGGAAAAAAATTATTTCATAGCGCCCTATTTCTGTGACTCAGAATACAAGTATAAATCTTTCATTTTTTAAAGTGAATAGTCTGCTTTGAGAACCAATGCTTTAAACAGCAACTAGAAATGAAAAATAGAATCTAAGTACACAGATGATGTATTTAGTGATTTTATGTAGCAAATCTGAGCTCATTTGTATTTTACTGGCCCAGTGCACGAGCCATTAACTGCAAATGCAATTCAAACATACGTCACACCTCTGGTCATTCTGATTTGAAAGGTTTACAGTGGTGTCAAAATGGTAATAAAACCTCTTAAGCATAGTAAAATTGCCTCTCCATTAATTTTTTCATGTCTGCTAAGAAGACATGGGGTTAATATCTGATATATATCAGCCATTAATAGATATTTCATTGTGCATGCTCAAACGCACCTTATTTTTTTCATTTACATTACCTTTGCTGTCATCTGATGTGAAATAATGGTGAAATTTTGCAGGCAAAAAGGTCCATTATCTATTGTCAACAGTGTAGGGATGTATGAAGCACAGCTCACACAGAAGTCATTTTCAAACCAAGCAGCTTTCTGCTGGCCTTTGGGGCAAATTTGAAATCTGCATGGGGAAATCTTTTGCAGGACTGCATGATTGCATAGAATCCTATTAAAATGACTGGATTTCACAGAACAACAGTAAATGTGGCTGCACCTTAAAATCAGTGCAGACATGATTTGAACATGGCTGTTTCTGTGACAGAGTTCTGTATTTACTTCAGCTCCTTTGGCCAGGCATGGCTTTAGGTGTAACCTCACTTAGCCACAGGATTATGTCCGTAAGCCTTTTAGAGGTATAAGCCTGTGATTGGTCAACTTTGACCAAATGACTTGCTTTACTGTCTTGTGAACATAGCTAGTCTCTTTTCCCCAAGAACAAATTCTCCTATCAGATGTGTATGGTCCATTCTGCCTCTAGACCAGCTTCAGCTTTCAAGATGCATCTTCTTCATTCTAAGGTGTAAATGTGAGATATTGAATCTCTGGAAGACAGGCTCTTTCAGGCAAAGGTAAGAGACATGGGAGAGCAGAGTGCTCTTCTTATATTCAGGGGTCTTGTGATCTCATGATCCCATCATCTGGAGCTTAGATAGAAAACGTCTCGGTTACGTATGGTAACCCTCGTTCCCTGAAGGAGGGAACGGAGACGTCACGTCCCGTCGCCACAGCTCCTGTACCACCGCTGAGCGGCCGGGTCACCGGCTCGGCTCCTCAGCGAAAACCTGAATATGCGCTGCATCTGCTGCCTACTTATACTCACGCTGTAATCAGCAGCAGCTGGATGCAATAATCGCATGCCAATGTGCATTGGCTCGTTTAGTTTACACTCGAAGTGGATTGGTCTCTCTAAGCGAGATCCCAATTTCGTCGGTCATCCGACGTGACGTCTCCGTTCCCTCCTTCAGGGAACGAGGGTTACCATACGTAACCGAGACGTTAACTGACAAAACATTTTCTCTCTCTGTGTGTGTGTGATTTAAAGTAACAGTTCATCAAAACAAATTTGCCCACAAATCTGGAGCCCCTTCTTCATACGTCGCTAACTCAGTTAGCTGGATTTGATTGTTGACGATTTGGCATGATCTTGGATTATTTGGTTCTTCGAAGCTAATCCTGGACTTGCTGTCATAGCAACAGGTCCGTAAACTTAAACCTGCCCGGGAGCAGGCTTATTTCATGTAAACAAGGTTAGATTGCATCTTTTCAAGTGGAATTGATATTTAAAATCTATCCCAGCCACTGCTACTCTATTACAAGAGTACCCTACTAATTCGGGGACAATCATTTAAAATGATAATAATTTAAAAACTAATTTGAAAATAATATTATAATGTTGTGTAATCTATAATACTATAGACACAGTCAGTTTTACTCATTGAAAGATTTATTGGTGATAAAATAATTACTTTATAATTGTATTAGAGTCTTACACACATGCTGTACAGTTAATCTGAGTCGTACATTAATTTGAGTGGTGACCGCTATTATGGGAGTGGCTTGATGGAGCGCAGGAGATGCAGATAACTTGATCTTGACAACAAATCTACTTCAAATATAATATTACATGAATTGCTAATTACAACATTGAAATAAAAATACATGTCTGTACAAATACTAGAAATATAGTATGAATATTTATATTCAAATCTAGAAATGAATATAAATAATTGGGAATCATGTAAAAAAATAAAATAAAATAAAAACGTTGCACATTCCATTTATCTATTATAACATTCTGGGCCGGATTTAAGCATAGGCATTCTAGGCACGTGCCTATGCTCGCTCGTCCAGGGGGGCCCAAACACAATGAAGAGATAGGGGAGAGAGGGGCACAAAGTAACACTTTTTGACTTTCTCAGTTTGTGTAAATCCACATGGGGTTCAGAATATAATTTTTTTTATCTAAAAAAATTTTAGGTTATTTTTTAGGTAAATAACAAGAGTTCCCAACATTAGGAAAGAGTGGATTAAGTTTATTTTTAATGAAATTCCAGATCGTGTCAGTAAGAACTTTGTCCTTTGTTCACCACAGTTTACCGTGGATTTGTTTACAAACAAGGCACAATTCGACGTGGGATTTTCAGAAAGATTGAAACTAAAAGACGATGCTGTGCCGAATATATTGGATCCGACAGTAATGTCGCACCACTCAAGTGTTAGTAGCTGTTTTTAATATGTGGTCACTATTGCTTTGTCTGTTATTACAGATTGTTTGATATGTACTGAGTATTTTATGCGTTTAAATCACAGCAACATCCATCTATGAAGGATGTAGATTGTCAAACATACAAAACTGTTAGCCAATCATAGCAGTGGGGGTTTACTTCCGAGTCTACAATCCACCACGCCTATTCAAACAGAGCGTTCCGATGGGGGGTGTCCAAACAGGACAGAAAATAGCCTATTACTTCTAAATTATTATGTATTTTGATGTAAAAATCTTGATAACAATTATAAGTGGACCTCAGAGAACAGTACAAAATAAAAAACAAAGGCAGTTCATGACCCCTTTAATAGAAATTTAGTTCACTAAGTGCAGATAGTTTAAAACAAAACAATTTGGCTGTACTAACTAAAAAAAGCCTATTTACATACAAATATCCATAAGTCTATATGTCCTCCCTGTGCATAATTTTCACTTATTGGCCCTCAGGGAGTATGTTAACATGGACAATACAGACAGTAAGGGGCTCATAAATTTGCGAGGAAGGGTGAAAGTAGGGCTTGTTGGAAGCTGGGTCTTTATATGAGACAGATAAATCGTGAGCCGGTCCTGTGGTGGGAGAGCTGGGGAACCTTGGACTGATTGATAGTGCTGGAGGTGAAAGCAGAGAGAGAGAAAGCTGTCCTCTGAGCCGCTGGTGGCTGTCATCTTTCAACCATCTGACATTCAGTTCTCCTACAGGGAGAGCAAGACTGCAGAGAGCCACTAAGTCTCCATCATCATCTTCACTTCAACCTCTCCATCTAACCCTCTGTACTCATTAAGCATTGAATACAGAACATGGCTGTGGCAACAGTTATGCAAAATTATATTATGTTGCACTTTTTGCATTACTTTCAATGTGAACTGTCCAATGAGTGGCACTAAAGCACATTCAGTTTTCTTTGAAACAGATGTGGCAACTTTTTATTACGCTGGTTGTTGTACATATTGCTTCAGTTTAGAAATAACATTTCTGTTGAGTTGCAAAAAGGTTAATGGTATATTGCATTTTAAAATATTGTACCAAGTGATAACAAAAGCAAATGCGAGATTTTTTGTCGTTGCACATTTACTGAAGCAACCACACCATTTGAACTTGTTTTGTCAAGTTCTTTAACTGAGTGTTGTTTCAAGGGACTCAAACCCAAGCGTTCCGCATCGCAAGTGCAGTGCTGTACCAGGTGAGCTACCGAGCAAGTTTACTATGGTAGAAATGCCACACATATGGAGCTGGTTATGTGATGCAAACATCAATATGTATTTGTTTACAAATAATGCACTATTGTAAAAATGCTTCAAGATCATAGCATAACATGGTAACCATGCAAAAATAAGTATTTATTGATCAATAATCTGCCCCTATAATTATGTCTGTGAAAATTAATAAAAATTGTTTGTGTTTTACTGCAACTAGAGTTCATTTCAGCTGGAAGCTGCAGTGAATTGTTTGTATGTTTTTGTAGTTTTGCAAAAATAGGTAGAGGCACGTTTTCCAATGAGTCTGTTGATTTTAAAAATTACAGAATTATACCATTAATTGAACTGAATCAAATTTAATTGTGAATGAAATCACATTTGATCTCTCTGAACTTTCAAAAATAGGTCATGCGAAACCTATAAATCGTTAATTAAATAAATTTAAAACATTTGCACTGAACTTTGTCGATACTGTTCACTATAGAGACTTTATCTATACTATTCAAATACTTATATGAATGCATATATGCAAGGGACATTTCTCTCACTTTGTCCACCACCTTGGAATTGTTTTTTTCCCCCAATCATAATGCATTATGAGATTTGTATTCTCAATGAAGCACAACATGCAAATGAGTAATCTTAGGAGTCAGAATATTTGTTGCCTACCTTTTGGAATAAATGGGCAGGAGCTCTTCTATAATGTCTCAAAATGCTGTCTCCACCAGGCAGCTCACAGGCTTTAGGAACTGATCATTTGTCTCTTTTAAATCATCCTCCCTGTTCTTTCTCTTTCTTTTGAGTTCCACCTTGTCTCTCTCATCTATCTTGAGGTTTTATCACCTCACCTCTACTGTGAGCTCCAGCGCTGCAGTCTTCACTTCTCTGACTGAGCCTCTTGCATTCAGAATTTGCCACTAATCCCCAACATACTGGAGTGTACAACACTCGCTTTGATTTCCAGCAGGACATGAAAAGAACTGAAAATATGAGTTTGCTGCGGCATCATGAGTGATGGAGACAAAAAGGTCTTCTTCTATAGTTCCGCTAGTGCTGACAGATTAATAAACCCCTATAGAGGTAAAGACACTTTTGATGTGATTTGATGGTAGAGATCATTAAGAAAGTATACATTTTTTGTTTTAGCACATTTGAGGAAATTTTACAAATAGTGCAGAGTAGTTTTACTGTCTAATAATTTCTTAAAGGGTTAGTTCACCCAAAAAATAAAATTCTTTAGTCATTAATTACTCACCCTCATGTCGCTTCAAACCCGTAAGACCTTCGTTCATCTTCGGAACACAAATTACGATATTTTTGATGGCATCTGAGAGCTGTCTGACCCTGCATAGACAGCAACGCAACTGAAATGTTCCCAAGTCCAGAAACGGGAACATTTCAGTTGCGTTGCTGTCTATGCAGGGTCAGACAGCTCTCAGATGCCATCAAAAATATCGTAATTTTTGTTCTGAAGATGAACGAAGGTCTTACGGGTTTGAAACGACATGAGGGAGAGTAATTAATGACAAAATTTTCATTTTTGGGTGAACTAACCCTTTAATGTCCAATAAAACAATCATGGAATATTATTTAAAAAAAAAGAGAATAAGAGCAAGTGAGAGAGAAAGAGAGCTACAGACACAGAGAGAATCACAATGAAAAAGAAAACACTAGCCCTACGTCATCCAAAACAGGGTAGTAAAAATTCATGGGTCATAAATCTCTGCAATAGGTAAGGAAAATGAGAGAGGGAGAGGTTAGGGAGTGCTGTGGAGTATGGCTTTGTATTCTCTCTGGCTGCTCTTTGTTGTTTGGCCTGGTTAATCTCTGCAGTGCTTGCTGGTCATGTGGCAGGTGGATAAAACATCAGCTGATCTGTCAGTGCAGAGGTGGAAAGGGCATTGATTCATTTGTCCTTTCACAGTCCAAAGCTCCCGCACTAGTCATTCAGCCACCTCATATCATTGACGTGAAGATGTCATCAAGCCATGTGAGTCAAGAGGTCAAGGCTGAATTGGGGAGAGAGTGTTAGATGAGCAGTCTGAAATGAAGAATGGAGTGTGTGTGAGATGCAGTGAGGCAGTGTGCAATGGGGGATGGCAGCAAGTGTTGTGGCTGCTTATGACAAGGGGTTCTATTAGCATCAGCAGCAGGGGTTCACCACTATTAGCATCATCACTTGCACATAAGCACACCACCTCGACCTTCACCACACATACACTGGCGGTGATGTGAGTCAATGGGTTTTTGGATTACAAAGCCTATCTGAATGGGAGCTGCCCATGGGAGCAGGCGAGAAACCTGGAATCTGCCAAGAAACCTGCTGCCCGCATTCTATGCTCACACATTCCCACACAGTAAACAAATATCAGTACACTTGAATCAGGGAACCTTTTTCCCCAGCACAAACTTGGCACAACCATTTCTTTCTCACTTTGGAGTAAAGTGGCCCTCTAAATAAAAGTGGCTTTTTATCTTTTGATTTGTATTAAAACCTCCTTACCACTGGAAACTTTATCAGGCCTCGAAAACAAATAGCTGATTACTGGGAAGAATTTATTATCTAGATTGCCTGTCTTTGACACAATGTGCTGATATCACAGCTCTGTAGAACAGACGATGTGCTGCCTGCATGCCGTACAGTTATTTATAAGATAACATCTAAAGTCCCCGCACATACACGCCTTTTCCCCCAAACTATATAAATGTATATGAGCCAAATATAGGCCAGAACTGAAACTGAATTTTAATAGGTAGCATTTTTTTTGTTTAGACATGCAATTTTTGTCAGTCAGACGTACCACACCCCAAATATCAATCTCAGACTGTTATTGTGATCTGTGAAGGCAGGTAGTGCTGCTCATCGCCATTGAGATGGGCTCAAATGCCCAATCACAAGGGCAGGCAGATGTCAACGTACTGCGATTTTTCTATGAATTATTCCACTGACATAAAGCAATAACTGAAGTATTTTTTCCCTAAAGCCTACATCAGCTCACAAACATGTTGCTATCATCATGGCAGAAGCCTTTCAGCCTCCTGCCAGACCTAAAAATGCATTAGGTGCCAACATTACCCGGTGAATTACAGGTGCCTCAGCTAGATCAGCTCGTGGCAGAGGTTGGCATCACTCCAGGCAAATATAAGACCCACAGATTAAATCTGCTAGTGATCAGACTAAATGGGGCTCCATTTAGGTATAATCAAGCTGCCCTCAAGCACATGTGATTTAGGTGGGAATCGATCAAGACATTTCCTGTTTTCTCCCTCTCATAGAATGGTACGAATGAAGTCGTGACATGGGAAATGTTGTCATGATGAGTTTCATGACTGCTGGACTAATGCCTCTCTGCAAGAGCTCAGAAAATGATCAATATTAATGCATATCATTCAGCTCTAGTTTAATGGGCATGCCCTCCATCATCTTAGTAAGCTTTTGATAACATACTCTGATTTGCAGACCAACAGCTGGTTTCTTACAGCCCACCAATTCAGAATAAGCAAACAGGGTTTAAAATCAAATAATAAAAAGTCAATTATAGATGATGAAATGTGTGCCACACTCAAGACTACAGGTAAAACTGATAATGGGAAAGAAATGAAAGTAAAGTTATAAGCTGCAGTCATGGGCAAAACTTAACACACTCCTTTTTTGTGACAATATGTCATATATATTTGGTTTTGTTGTATTTATGCTTTCATTTTTATTATGCTAAAAGTATTTGGATACCTGTGCCACACTTCAAGGGATAGTTCACCCAAAAATGAAAGTTCAGGTCATCATTTACTCACCCTCATGTTGTCTTAAACCTGTATGACATTTTCTTCTGTAGAACAGAGAAGGAGATGTCAAGAAGAATAGAGGACTGACAGCCTCAGTCTCCATTCAGTTTCATTGCATCTTCTAAGATGGTGATTAAGGGGCCATTTGCACACACACTGCGCTGCTTTTCTATTGTTTTTCTATGTTAACGTTTTTTGCAGTGTCTCACGTATTATGTGGTGGTCTAAAAACACGGCTCTAAATTAAAATAACTTTAAAAAAAAGTATTTCTAGACTGTTTTTATTCCATTGCCCTGCATCTTCTGTTTTTAAATGCAAAAATGTGTTATATGTAAATGGCACCTAAAGGAGTGTTTACACTTTGGTTGAGGTTTGGTTGGATTAAAATTAACTCTGGTGCGATTGCTCAGTTAGTGCGGTTCATTTAAATAATTAAAATAATTAAACGCTGCCTCTGAACCTTGCTGCGCACCAAACAAGTGGACTGCGCTTTTCCACTCAAAAAAATCCTGGGCCGGTGCCCAGATCCTGGCTCTAAACCAGCACCAAAACCTTGTTGGTCTCAAACAAGGGAACCTATGATGTCAATAGGTGGAGATTCCACTACAGACTGCAGTATGAAGGGTGCCAACTCTGTCGGAGTTCTGGTATATGAACAACATTAACAACAATGAAGTATGTAATTTCAGCAGTGGGCGGCAGAAGAAACCAACGCTCTCCTTCTGCAAGAGATAACCAGCAATTCCAGTCACAGGTTGGTGACGTAGAGGGTTCTGCTCCCTGCCAGTGGAAACGTGAGCCGGTTCTGACTGAGTGCCACTCTTGGCCGAGCACCAGCTCCAGCTCCAGCACCAGCCCCAGTGGAAAAGCGGTACCAGATCCCCTAAAAAGGAACTCTGGTGCGGTTTGAATGAAATATGAATGTAACACAGACCAATGTGATGTTACAAGATGCAACTGTAAAAAGGACATACTGTTCATGCATACCTGGTTCTTGTCGTCATAGGAGCTAGAGTATGTAGCCCATTACAGTTCGATACAGGCATCAGAACCGCCATCTCCTTGCAGCAGATCTCTGTGTGTGCAACGGAGAAACTCCTGCCACTGTTTTGACTCCTTTACATTTTATAAGCTCTTTGCGAGTTCAGCTGGTGTTACTACCACCATATGTACACACATACAATGAGCGTATTTAGTCCAGCAGACAGCAGTTTTGGATGTTCGGTAAGTTTGCAAAATATACATCAGTTTTGTGTCTCCATGTTCGTGTTGTGAATGCTAAGCGAACCACAACTAAATGTTTCATTTACTTTTATGGTCCAGACCAAAAGAACCGAACTACAAATATAAACACACCATTAGACTGTCAGCCATGAACACTTATATCTCTTTTGATGGCCATATATTCATTTTCAGAATATCAAACAAAGCATTTATTTATTATAGCACAAACATACAGCTTTAGTAGGTGTTAAATGGTAAAACAATAAATATGGTGTTTAAAGTAATGAAATTCAAAACATATTTGGAGGAGAATTACCATTATATACAGTATCCACTAAAAATCTCCTTGACAATTATGTGTTTAAATGGTAAATGTTGATTTGATGTTTTTTTTTGTTACCGTCAGCAACAATGAAAACCAGACTGTATGTCCGATACAATAAAAACTTTTGCTTATTGCAATCAACAATTTAACAGAGTATCAGCAGGGTCAGAGTCGGTGTTATTTGCAAACTTTAGCATTCGCGAAGTAAACCAGACACTAGGGAGGACTTAACATCAGCCTGAGGCACATTATGAGACTTACTGAACTTTCTAGAAATTCCTAATGAGGGTGAGAGTGGAGCTAATAAAACATCAAACAGGATAACAGCTCTTCAGCTAGTCACAGTTGACATGTCTCCAATAATAATCATTTGTGCTTTTAATAAACAATAAACTCCAGGGAGGTGTGCACTGGCTGACCCCTAATTTATTCTGTAATTATGTGTGAGGCTGAGGAGAATCTGAAGACACGCTCTAGTCAATAACTATTGAAGCTATTCAAATTATCATCATCAAATTGATGTGTTTTTGCAGTTTGGTCGGCTGTCCCCTACAGTAGAGTTGGATCTCTAAGGTGGCACAGAATGTGTTTACTCTGATCTCTGCCAGAAAAGCACACACAAAGAACAGCACAATCATTATGAGATTGGCCTTTTGCTACAAAGTTGCCAAGCATCTGCAGATCTGCTCTTGTTCTCAACTCACTTACATGCAGAGATCAACGTGAGTCGCCCACCACATACACCATGATCGGCCACCTGAGCCCTAAAACGACCAAGCTCTGTAATCTTTAAGCAGCAAGCACACATGCACCGTGACTCCATTCACACCTCGCACACTGAGCCGCAAAGCAGCGTTCCACAGACTGCACGCCCTGTTTTGAAAGTGAAATAAGAGACATTAGTCAAATAAAGTGCCCACACAATCAGTGAACTGTTTATAGAGCTCTGTTAGCATTCTAACCATCAGCAAACAGCCAATACCCGCCATTACACCATAAGTAGCCTGAGCGATGAAACATGGACCTGCAGGCCGAAGATAATGCATTTCAATGGTGTGCAGTGCCGGACAAAACTACCTAAAGCCACAGTTTAAAGTTAGTGAGGAAATTGCCCCTAACTATCTCCATGTTTGATTTGTGCACTCAGGAATGTTCCAGTAATTGTTAAAGAGCAGTAATAGGTATTGTTAGAGTTGTTCCGTGCTTTTGTAAAATAAGGGACACCGGCATCCTGAAATACTGACAAGTGAATCACGGCGTTTCACTGACCAAGCCATGCTGTCAGCCCCAGGCATTGACCCATCACAAATGGAAATGTACATGAGGATTTGACAGGTGATTTCTCTTCCTGGCATTCTGACGTTTGGAAAGGAAAACAAAAAACTAATAAGATTACCTCAAGTTCTACACAGTTTGTATTTAACTCTTCACCTAACAGTAAATTGGACCACATTTATTTTGTATGTAATTTACAAGCAATTTCTGAGTGAAAATATTTTCAAAGTAAATCCTACACCATTTTTTTTTCAATGAGATTTGGAATGACGACTATGTAATGAGTTTTATGTAAAAGAGCATGTAAAGTTATTTGTGCATAACCTAATTAATAATCTTGAGTGTTTGCCTTTTGATGACGTCACAACCAGCAGGTCTGCATGTACATATTCAGCGGTATCATGCGGTTCTCATCACCATGCTGATGGATATATTTAAATTACCTGTCTGTCCATTACACCAGACAGATAAATTAAACTGAAGTGGCCTAATCTCTATCTCTCACAGACTCACACATAAGCACACACATTCTCATCTCCCATTTCAGCACAGTCTGGCAGTGACTCCCCAAAGGCTGTGTCACTTTAATTACTTCCCTACCAATTAGAGAGATGCTACAAAACTGTTTGATTAAATTCTATACTTATACTTTGAACCATGTTGTACATCTTTCTATTAACCCTTCTTACCGATGAATACACTCTCTCACTCAACTTTCTTTCAATTAGAAAACTTCCTCAGCAGAAGGATGCATTTGCTTCTTGTGCTACTTTTGCTGTTCTTCTCTCTTCTTCTGACAAACTTCATGATTTGTTGATATTTATTACAAAATTAACCAAATCACAACAGAGGATAATGGCTTGTGATCTTTTTTTTTTAATTAAAAATGACAGATTATATTTTATGCATAAATATAGTGTTAGCAATAACAATAACAATCATTGTTCATGGATAACCTTCCTGTCAGACTCTGTTCCGTGTTTTGTGGTTGTTTTGCTCCTCATGTGCCTTCCTTTCCCATGTTTAATTTGTCCCAGGTGTTTCCCTTGATGTTTCATTGCTCCCAGGTGTGTCTCGTCATCCCCTCCTCCTGTGTGTATAATAGGGTTCCCTGTGTGTGCTCCAGCGTCCGGTATTGTTCATGTCATTATGTATAGCGTGAGTGTTCCATGTTCCGTTGTGTCAATTAAACCCAGTTGGATTGATGTACTCCTCGTCTCTCTCCGTTCCTTGCTCCTCAGTCCGCTCAGCAGTGCACCCGTGACAGAATACCGGACCCAACAGTAAGCGGCATCCCTTCCCCGTGTTTAATTTCCGTGTTTTTTGCAAGTTTTTTTGTTTGCTGGGTTTTCCTCCACGCGGCGATGGAAATTGCCGCTCGCATTGCCGCCCTAGCTCGCCTCGATCTCCCCTTCTACGAGTACACCCAGGAGTTCTGCAAGCTCGCTGAGGTGACGGTGTTAGGGGACGCCGTCCTCAATCAGCTGTTCTGGCTCGGGGCCAACTACCATCGCTCCGTGGACCTCCCAGACACCACTGGACTAACTTGGAGGGAAGGGAGTTTCTCAACGTGCTGACGTACCTGACTAGCGTTCCGAGAAGAACGGGCCCCACGATGACT
>NW_015667306.1:21031-26187 GCF_001515625.1 Sinocyclocheilus rhinocerous
TATATGGCGTGAGGACACGCCTTCCGGAGGGGGGCGTTATGTCAGACTCTGTTCCGTGTTTTGTGGTTGTTTTGCTCCTCATGTGCCTTCCTTTCCCATGTTTAATTTGTCCCAGGTGTTTCCCTTGATGTTTCATTGCTCCCAGGTGTGTCTCGTCATCCCCTCCTCCTGTGTGTATAATAGGGTTCCCTGTGTGTGCTCCAGCGTCCGGTATTGTTCATGTCATTATGTATAGCATGAGTGTTCCATGTTCCGTTGTGTCAATTAAACCCAGTTGGATTGATGTACTCCTCGTCTCTCTCCGTTCCTTGCTCCTCAGTCCGCTCAGCAGTGCACCCGTGACACTTCCCTTCCACTTTGACATAGACAAAAAAAGTCACATGGACATCAAAAATGGCATGTTGATAGCATGGGATGCCAAACGCTTTTGTTCTCACATGTCTTGTGATCAAATGTGTAGCGTCTGGACCACTCAAACACACAATATATATTTTGTTTTTATATTTAACAAATACTCTGTAACCCCCCTCAGTTAGCAAGCCATATGTGGACCCGTGAACCCTTCCCCCCGAAATGCGTAAGACCCCAGGAAGCCGAACAGGCTCCTGGTTGCATGGCAACCAACGCTGATATCACTGGGTTTATTGGCCAAAAGAATGCAAAGCAGGGAAAATCCCTGCATGTCCCAGGGCAAGAGGCAGAGTAGAAATGGACTTGTCAAGTAAATATCTACAGCGGATCTAAATATTCATAATTAATTATAACTAGTTATGATTAATTATTCATATTTCCTCATGAGCTGATTCGTTACAAATGTCAGATGTTAATGGCACTATATTAGATTTGAGATTTTAAATTTTAGCCTGATCTGCACACAAAGCTATTGTAGGGTTTCAAAAACTTGTAATATAGTGCATGATTTATAATCATTTTATGGTGGTTTTGTGTTATTTTGGAGCCTAACAGCCCCTGTCCCCTTTTACTATATGGAAAATAGTAGCCAGGATATTCATTAAAAAATGACCTTTTATGTTCCACAGAAGAAAGTAAGTCATACCGGTTTGGAATGACATGAAGGTGAATAAATTGGTTGAACTGCTCCTTTAAGTGTTGGTGCGAAATTGTGTGTGTTTGTGCTGCTGTAATTCTCATAGAAGGAATGCAGAGGCCAAGGCCACAGAGTGCACATACACACAGACGCTTTCACACACTCTTGAAGGAGGTGAGATTTTCGTTTAGTGTCCACTCTATAGCTCACGGCGAGACAATCCCTCTTTATGTGTCGAGCCTCTCACACTCGCACACACATGGATGTGATCTCACAGACACACACACACACAGAGGAGCAGGCAGGCAGAACGGTCTAGTCATCTCCTATAGGCTGTGTGGAGTGGGTGGGTGGTGGAGGCCACAGCCCTCTGTATGATTATGATTAGTATGAGTTGAGAAAGCACATAGCCATGAAGGGCACAGTATCCACACATCCGTCTCCACACCTTTTCCACTATCATTTATGATCTATATAGAGCATTCCATTAGACTCCACAGATAGCAAAGACATAAAACCTAAAACGTCTCAGAAAGATCGCTATCTACGTGACACCTTATTGCTGTTTGTCTTCATCAAAACTCTGATTGGCTGCAGTGTACGATGTCTTGCTTTCGGAACCCTGTACTGTAGGGGAGACTGGGGGCAATTGTAACACTAAATTTTTTAAATCAAAAATATGAGGCGCTAACTCTATCGCACATGAGTTTTTCCTCTGCCTGAGAGTGGGATGACATGAAATTTTCTGGGTTGGAAAAATCCAATATTTTTCTTTCCATTTTATGCCTTTGAACACAAATTAATATCGAATTTCTCTCTGGTGATCAATTAGCATGAATAACATGCTAACGACAAAATGTTATTGCAGCTGTGAGGTCGAGGCCAACATCAAATATGAAATCAAAATTTTATGATTGAATTAAAAGTGTGATCTTTACAGTTTTGTAATCACTTTGGTGCTATTCTCACAAGAATGTGTGAGAACCAATCATTGTAACACAGCTAGATGCTCATTCAAAACCTGCTATTGTGCCTTCATTAGGGTTGTAAATGTTTCCTTTCATGCAACCATTGTTTCAAAACATAATGAGAACATTTGATTTAATCAGCGTAATGCAGCAGAATGATCATTCTGTTTAGCAAACAATGCAAGAGACATGTTTCAAATAACCCTCACAGGAGCTGAACGGTAAATGTTATATTTCTGTAGTTTAAGATACAGGCATCACATTAGTAAATGCATTTAAAATATCAAACCAAACTGACATGATGTCTATAGTTCCTGTAATATTGTGTTACATTATCACAAATGTGTTATCACTGAAGACATGACAGATGTGTCACTTCTGACAGAAGAACAATGTATATTGTTAACACTGTAAATCATACTGAAAACGCAGTGAAACAGATGTAATGCCATTTTTTTTTACTTTTACTGTTCCTACAGTATGCCCGAATTGATATAGGACTAGAACTTTTCACACTGGGCGATTTACTGTATTTAGTGAGCGTCTGTTTATCACAGAACATGCTGTAAACTAATTCATTTGATACTGTACAACAGTTCCCTGCCCTCTGATGCTCACCTCTGTGATAGGAGCCATGTCAGCCTCTTGACCTCTCTGATGGGTCTCTTAATTTGATTGGTTTATCCTCACTCCAGTCTATTCTGCTCTGTGCTGCAAATGCTCTCCCACAAATTATGATCTGTTGATTGATTAGTACCAAAAGTTTCGAAAATGTACCTCTTATTTAAAATAGTGCCAAATCTGGGGGAAAAGCTGAAATATTTCATTTGGATGAAAATAAATTGTATCATATAAAGATGAATTCAATGATATTTTTAAGTATTAAAGCAATATATTTTCCCTTTGAAGGGATGTAATATGTTATTTGAGATATAGTGGATTAATATCATATAAAGTGACAGTAAAAAATGTTACTATATTGTGACCCTGGACCACAAAACCAGTCATAAGTCGCTTGGGTATATTTTTAGAAATAGCCAAAAAAACATTGTATGGTTCAAAATTATCGATTTTTCTTTTATGCCAAAAATCATTAGGATATTAATTAAAGATCATGTTCCATGAAGATATTTTCCTACCATAAATATATCAAAACTTAATTTTTGATTAGTAATATGCATTGCTAAGAACTTCATTTGGACAACTTTAAAGGCAATTTCTAAGTATTTAGATTTTTTTGCACCCTCAGATTTCAGATAGCTGTATCTCGGCCAAATATTGTCATATCCTAACAAACCATACATCAATGGAAAGCTTATTTATTCAGCTTTCATGTGAAGTATAAATCTCAATTTCAAAAAATTGACCCTTATGACTGGTGTGGTCCAGGGTCACATATATATTAGGGCTGTCAGTTTAATGCATTAATTTAATTAATTAGTTATGAAAAAATAACGCGATTGAAATATTTTAACGCAGTTAACGGACTAGCTCCGCCCACAGACCTGTACGTCATCTCACATTTCCTACAGTTGACAAAATGATGCAGGGTAACAACTCCATAAATGCAGTTATGCCCTAAAATTCAAGATATTGGAGCAAAAAAATGCCCCTGTATGAGTTTGTCTCATATTTATATCATGATAAGCGATATCACACGAGCATCGAGAGCAATATCACACAAGTGCTGTTTTTGCACGAATAGCAAGAGTGCAAACGTTATTTTATACAACAGTTCAGTAGAAAATAAGTTAATATTGTGTTTTTGCTCAATTTGGCCAACGAAAATATTACCTATAATATCACTGCAGAACTGTTGTGCATCTGTGAGCAACATAGCGGTGTTTATTTTCTGAATGAATCCTTGTTTTGAACAAATTGTGTGAATCAATGAAGGCCCATTGATAAGCGGTGCATTCCAAACGGGATATATCGCCCTCCGAAGGGCACTTCGGTGTCAAAACAATCATGGCTGCCATATTGAAGGGTCGGTCCAAACCAAAGTGCTCAAAACTGGCCACTTTCTGTTATTTATTTTTTCTTCAAAGGGCTCTTCGGAATAAAGGATTTCGAAGGGTACAACAGATGGACACTTCGGGCCCCCATGATCCTTTGCACAGGGAAGTTGTTTGGCGTCACAGAGTTCGACTTCACCTATAAATGGTATGTATAGTATTTTTCTATACTACTGTAATATTTATACGAGTCAGATTTGATACATTATTATGGTCAAAACGACATTGTACTTCAACAAAAATACTTTACAGCTACCTTTATATCAGTCCATTCAAATGTTCCAAATACACAGACACAATATACATTACATATACAAATATACATTATATTTAATGTAAAAGATGGGGGTCAACCAGCGTACAAAATGTGTGACGAAGGCGCCTCCTTTATCAACTCGTTAAGGTGACGCAGAAGTGCGTTCCAAAAAAAGAGTTTTTTTGACCCCTACGCCCTTCATCCCTTCGACGCTCTCACTCCGGAGGGTAAACCCTTTAAAGGGATTAGGGCATAGGGATGAGCCCTTCCGAATGGAACGCCGGGAGAGAGAGCAGTTTACGTAATTCCTGAATGAATCAACCGTTTGAACGAAGCAAATGAATGCATGACTCATAAAGAAATTTAACGCCACCTGCTGGCAATTTTAGTTTCTTAGAGTATCATTTCATTTATTAAAAAAAGAAAGTTAAATAAATAAACATTAAAGGGATAGTTCACCAAAAAATAAATAAATTCTGTCATCATTTACTCACCCTCATGTCGTTTCAAACCTGAATGACTTACTTTCTTTTGCATAACATAAAATAACGTATTTTGAAGACTGTTGGTAACAAAGCTGTTTTGGTTACCAGCAGTGTTGGGGGTAACGCATTACAAGTAACGCGAGTTATGTAATCAGATTACTTTTTTCAAGTAACTAGTAAAGTAATGCATTACTTTTTAATTTACAAGAGAATATATATATATATGACCGAGTAGGGAGTGGTTGGATGAGATCAAAGAATGGTGTCAGAGGGACATCCACTCTCTTAGCAGGATGGTGCACAGTGGAAATGGAGCGTCAGACGGGCATTGGACACCAACGGGCGTGAGCCCATGGAATGATGGATGGATGGGATATATATATA
>NW_015667306.1:26753-28303 GCF_001515625.1 Sinocyclocheilus rhinocerous
TGGATGGGATATATATATATATATATATATATATATATATATATATAAATGTTGTTCTTTTGAACTTTCTATTCATCGAAGAAGCCTGAAAAAATTATTTCTGATGGATCATGTGACACTGAAGACTGGACAGCTTTGCATCACAAAAATATATTACATTAAATATGCTACAATATATAATACATTATATTATTATATTATTTTGAATTGTAGTAATATTTCATAATATTGCTTTTTCATCAAATAAATGCAGCCTTGATTAGAATTATAAAAAAAAATTCAAAAACATAAAAAAAAAATCTTACTAACTCCAAATCTTCAATAATTCTATTTTCATCAAATGCTGAAAATGGCTACATACAACAGGTCCTAAAGGAGAACAAGCCGATTCCTAAAAGAAACCATAATGTTCTTGCACCATGTTGCGCCATCTCTACCGTGGTAAGATTATGGCCTCAGTTATCCGTAGGCAGGCCTCTGCCATTCTCCTGTCTGTGTGTTTCATCTGTACCTCATGGTGAGTAACAGTGTAAGCAGTTTTTCCAAAAGTTTGATGAGTGGACTGGATATTTTGTGCTGTAGGGGGCTTTGAAAGATCTCCCACAAGTCTGTTAAGCCTTCTGTTTTCTGTAAGCACTTCTAAAGGTAAGCTAACGGTCTTAAGAGCAAATCTCAAGAGCGCTGTTTAGATGTTATGCTTTACCAGGAACACAATGCTGAATTGTCTAATCTTGTCATCATAGTTCACCATTACATGTACCTCTCACTCCTTCTGTTTGTGCTCTTCATGGTCTATAGAAGACTCACTCATCTTTTTTTCTCGCTTGCATTTGCTGTTTATGCATCATGTCACATCTGATATCCTGTGCCAGACGCTGGAGGCTGGCATTACTGCCGCAGGAACGTCACTAACACATTTATCTAACCACTACAATGCCTAGGGGCAGCAGATGCAACAAAAGCATGGCATAAGTCTGCGGCTGGTTTGAGCTTTTGATTGCGCCAAGCGAAATGAACAGTGTGTGATGTAGCCACAGGACTGTTTCATTTTTCTCCTTACTTATTTTACAACCCAAGTGCTGTCATGGGACAAAATAATTTTCTCCTAAAGCAGCAGAAATAGCAATTCTCCATGACGATTCTCCCTACTGAAACAAAAAGTGATGTCTTTCTCACACCAGTTTAGTAGAGATGCTACTATCTTAACTATTTTTCAGTAGCGTGAAAGTAGATAAGCTGTTTTCAAAATAGTTTAACAGTAAGAAACTACTTTTTCATATGAGTAGTGGTGTAGCGTGTCAAAATGCTACATTGCTGTTTATAACATCACGTTGTTTGTGTAAGCAGTTTTACTGCTGAGTGCGTTGATATAATAATCACACATGCCCTCTCAAATGCCCTCTCTCTCATATATTGTAGTATGTAGGGGTTGAAACTCTAATTCATTCTAGTGAATTAATTCGTTCATACCAGGGGCGTAGCCATCATTTCAGAAGTGAGGGGGACAGAAATTATATATATATATATATATATATATATATAAAACATTA
>NW_015667306.1:28313-36367 GCF_001515625.1 Sinocyclocheilus rhinocerous
TTTATCACATAATAAGGCAGAATAGTTTCAATACTGTAATAAATGCTATGTCAGTTAGCACTGTATTGTTCATATACTTTATTTATTACCTGGAGATGACTTGACAAACACAAATAAACCATATTGTCGCAATCGTATGTTTAATGTATGTTTATGTTTCCAAACGTTTCTTTTTCTGAAAACAACCGCTGGACGCTTTTGTCCACGTTAGGAATTTCCTCTTTCTGCTTCTGACTTTCTGCGCGAGAGCGCCCTCCGGCTTCGAGTATGAATGAAACACACACTGCACGGGGGGACACGTCCCCCGCGTCCCCCGCGTAATCTACGCCCCTGGTTCATACAGTGTATATACAAGCTCAAATACCAAAAAGTATTCATTTATTCAAGTCCCAGTGCTGTAGGAATGAGGTAGAAAGTCAACATTTCACTCCTGGGTTATAATTGGATCAGGTTTATGGATATTAAATTACAGAACTGAATCATCTGAATCAGCAGATCCTCTTATATCATTTTACTTATATTTTCTTCAAAAATCATTTTTCCACCTTCACTGTCAAAACATGTACAAAAATTGTTCCTCAAGAGGTACAACAGCTTGACACTTGGGACAGTAGCCTAAAAGGGATTACTTTGTACATTATCAACCCTTAAAAGGTGCATATTAGTAGTAATTTGTACCCTTAAGGTACTACTATGATTCTTTTAAAGGTCCCTTTTTTCCGGAGAGTGTTGGTTTGCTTATTTCATTAATACAGTAGATTTTTGATTTGTTATTACATTAAAATTCCCCATGCATTTATTTTGTTAAAGTCAGCATGAAATAGAAACCTTATATTTTCTAAATGCAACTGATTGATCTTAATGTGAACAATTCATTAATGCATATGCTCTTATGATTAATTAATTATAATATATAATTATTTTTAATCAAAATGTCATAACTGGATCTTCTGCTGAAATGGCACTGGTAGACTATGGAAGTCTATGGAAGTCGATGGCTACCATCAACTATCTTGTGCCCTGCATTCTTCAAAATATTTTCTTTTAAGTTCAACAGAATAAAGAAACTCAAAAATGTTTGTAACAACTTGAGGGTGAGTAAATAAAGAGAGAATATTCATTTTTGGCTGAACTATCCCTTTAAATTCATATACTCAACCTTGCATTCAGATCTGTCTCCATCCAGTCAACAACCAATGGATAGAGCCAAGTCCCCACCCTACCTTTTTCCATTTTGATAATCTATTTCAATCAGATGTGTGTCACAATATGGAAGAAAATAATTGTTGCTCCTTTCATTACATAGAGACATTAAACTAATGTCCATGTTTTCTATTATTGTTACAACCCACCTCACCTATTACTGTACAACTCACCCTGTGTGCTAGATTGTAACAGCAGCACTCTTTGTACTTGACATATAAATTACTTAAAAAAATATCAAGTTTAAGATATAGAGCACAGATGTTACAGCAAAATTGTTACTCCTCTATTTAAACACATATTGCTCCTTTTAATAGCTTCAATACTCTTAAGAGCTTCTACCCATAGTTTTGAAAGAGTAGCTTGACTGTAAATACTTTCAATTATGAGTTTCTTGTAGCTTGACAAGCTACAATTTTATGTAGCTCACCCAACACAGCACACTTCGTGCAAAGTTAGACTGTAGTCTACAGCAGGAAAGGAACATTCTGATGATGAATACAGTTATAACGACTCTTTCAAACAAACCAGTCTTTAATGCTACTCTACTAACTACCTACTCTATCAAATGGTGGGGTAGTTACAGACAGATGTGTGAAAAAACATGCATTTTTCTGCCTCAACAACATGAGGTTTGTCCTCCTAGTATTTAAAGCATGGAAGGGGGTGGAAAATTCAGAGGCAAATGCTCTATTTTCTTGTCACTGTTAGTGAGCTTGGAACCCCACACCCTCTGTTTCTCTCTCTCTCTCTTGCTCCTTCACTCGGTCAGACATTAAGTTATTCACCCTCATTATATAGGGCACTTGTTCTGTGCCTTGTGTTCAGTAATTCATCCATGGATGGCCCTGTGGGACAAATTCTAGGTGAATCCTATCTATTTCACCTTGCCCCACAATCCCCTCACTGCTGCATGCTGTGCAATATCATTACATAACCCACACTATAACGTGACCATAAGCAAAAGTTCACTCGCCGGCCATTTTTGCAACACCCCCAGGCAGCTATTTTCTGTGTACTTGAATGAGTCAAGTATGAAATCTTCAAAACGGTTTGTCAAGATTACTTTTCGGCAATTTATTTCAAATAACCAATAAAATCTGACAAAATGGCATCATAAATTTTGATCTTTTAAAATCAAAATCAGGTTTAAAAACTGTATTTTTCAGGTTGGTCAAGCTAATGTGAATTAGCGTTGTATATTAATAAGGCCCATGTCATGCAATATATTCACCTGCAGAATCCTATCACCCTTCCTCAAAGCCATTTCACTGGCTGAGACAACTTTTTATGGGTACTCTATTCAATGGCTGATTAGAAAAAAAAAAAAAGAAGTTTTACAGAGTATTTATTCTTAAAGCTATACTATGTACATTTTATTTATTTATATATTTTTTGTTCAAAATTAACAAATTAATAATAATAATAATAATAACAACAATAATAATAATAAATAGTGAGTACATCATAAAACCATTTTCCAAACCCTGTTTGTTTTGTTTTTTTTTGTTTTTTTTGCCTTACCTTAAATTACTATGGTAATCCTGTATTTATAATTTATATTTTAGAGCTATCAGGATAGATTTAAGTGGAAACTGCATGTTTCTGTCATTCATTCATATCTGTAGATAAAGAAAAGAAGGTCATGACTACTACTATATGCAATGGAAGGTGGTGTAGTCGCTTGAAGCTACAACCAATGAACCTTTATTAATAAAACATGAATCAGCACTGGTTTGATTTTTCAGAAATACATTTAGTTTGCATAGCTGCACAGTTGCTGGGCATTGACTGGGTTCACAAATCATGTTTATGCTGGTAACAATGCCAACCTCTAAACCAATTACTACTATAGCCTGTTTGCCTATAAATAGCCTACTAGCCTACTACTCAATTAATAGTTTTTTATTCTGTTTGATCTTATCTGATATGAATTTTGAATCTTGCAAGAGTTGACATTATTGGCAAGTATAATTATTTTAAAACCAATGTTTCAAAACATCAGCAAACTAGGTGCTTACCTTCTCAGATGTTTTTATTTTTATTTATTTTTTATAAATATCCTTCTTTCTTTCGTTATTGGGGGAGTTTTGATGTCACTAGCAACATTTGCACTGATAAGGTCATCATCACCTTTAACCATAAGCAAAGCGTGTGCCTCAAGCCATCAGATTCACCCGGGCAGAATAGCGGACCCAAAGCACAACTAATGTAATTACCAAAACAATGTTCAGATGCAGTTTTATGCTTTAACCGGTAGAGGACCAAAAGTAGAATAGTGTAGCTTTATACAGAAGCTAAATTTGGTCAAATTAAACTTCCCTTTCACTGTGTTTTCAGTTAGCCTTTAGTTAGCAAGTTAACTACTTAGCTGACTTAGCATACTTTTTTAATTTGTTGGAAGAAGATATCATGACAATGTGCTATGTTTTTGATCAGGCATTAAGGGGGATAAGATTTTTTTCTTTCCCATAGCTTTCTTGAGAATAAAAACAAACTCTAATTTCTTCAGAGATATTAAGAGCTAAAAGAAAAACTGGATTTCAAAAAAATGTGTGGCTTTCATTATGAGGAGAATCACTGTCCTGATCTTTCAGAGCATTGCAAATAGATGACTGTAATAGTCATTACTCAGTAAAGAGAGATAAATGAGTCGTATTGCAGAGTCACCTAACAGATAATGTGAAAATTGAGCAAAGGTGGGCCGAGGAGACTTTATTTTCTAAACCAATTCCAGGAAATCGTAGGACTGTCACGTCTGGCTAAGTTTGGAGATGTGCTGTATATATGCATGTACTGTATGTTTGCATGTGTTTCAAGTAATGTATATTATGAAGAGATGCTGCTCTCCAGGTCAGCAAGAGATGATACCATATGAGTACATATTCAAGGTTGTATGTGAAAGCGTGACCTGCTGTCTCCTCGCTTCCCAGGAATAGTCACACGTCAGATTCACACACGCTCTTCCTGTGCACATTAACATTAGTCTCACATCAGATGCATCCTGCTGAAACTGTATCTGTCGCACAGTATAGTAGACACACACACACAACCACAAATGTTACCCTCCTTTGGCTCCATGGACTCGTGGCATATTAATGTCTCATAGAGTTGGTATAATAAGTAAAAAGCAGTGTTGTCACCTCCCTCTGTTTCTGCTGACACGTTCCTTTACTCAAAGACAGGAAGGTCAACTCTGTCAGCCCACACAATTACAACAATGACGGCAATTACGCAAACAGAATGACATTCTAAATTAATTGAAAATGAGTCCTGTTATTGCGTTATAATTGTCTGTTGAGTCAATAAATTAGGATGGTGTCATGTCAGTGGAGCTTGATGATTGGTGAGGACAGAAAGGGTCGTTCGGTGAGTTTAGTCAATGTTTCCCCTCTGAAAAAAATAATAAAGTCATTTGCATCTCAGGTTCAGAATAAATCTCCTTTGAGGTAATTGCATGAATGAATGCATTAGTAGATGAACGATGGAATTAATATTTTAAAGTGTAACTAAATAGATCTAAAATTCTTATGTGGGGCTCCATTAGAGATGTTACTCCATGTCAATGAAATCAACCTGTGCACTTGTCTTGTTTACTTGGAATAGTTTATTCCTATCATGCACATAGCACACAAAGTTAGACTACTCTGGATAAATGTCTGCTGGAATAGGATAAAATGTAATAGCTTTTTCAGAAAATGATACCATGATGAACTAAAAGTACTTCAGAAAAAGCATGTTTATTGAATCCTGTCAATTACAACTCAAAGGTATATAAATAGCTTCTTACCTCAGTCTTCTGACAATTCTTCAACCTTCCTCCTTGGCTCCAGCTTCATTTCTATTATGAGTAGCACTTTAGAATACTGTTCCTCGTTAATGAATAACTACACAGGAACAAATGAGCAACATTCAGCAACATAAAAATATTAACATTTTGCTATTAACCAACAAGAAACTGCTTAACAATTTAGTAAGTAATAGCACTCAGTTGAATGTGCTAGTTCACTATTTTTTTCATACCTCTCAGAGAAAGTTATTGGGGCCATAATTCTAACAATAGTTATCAATGAAAACCTAATCTTAAAGTATAGAATCTTCTAACCATGCATAACCTCTGCTACCGCATTTAAATGAGAGCTGTTACTAATTTGTTAATCAGAGTTTTTTTTGTTAGTTATTAGTAGTTCCTAATGTTAATAGTGTAATATTGTCAATATTTTCAGAACTCAATATAATAACAAAAATAAATAAATATATAAATAAAAATGTCCTTGGATTTCTGATGTCGGAAACTCAATCATTGACTGACCACATTTACATATTAATGAATCTATGTTCAGAAACTGAGGTCATACTAATGGCCTGAGGTCATAAAAAGGAAATAGATTAGTACTGTAGCTTACCATTATTCCTAAACACCTATGGGGGGTATGGATGAAAAAGATGGTTGAGGCCACAGACAAATTCAAGGCATGTACATTTGAACTTTACATGACTTTGTATATACATTCAAATAAAACCCAATGGTGCAAGTGCTTGGTAGATGAACTAATTACAGGAGATTAAAGTTCAGACTAAACTGAGATTAAATGGCTGAGATGATAACCTACGGCAATGTATCAAGAAATTCTATAACAGCAACTTGTCATTCCGGACCATGAATTTCAAGAGGAAGGCTTGTTTTGTTACAAGGGCTGTACGTACAAGGTTTTGGGTCAACGTACAGTTACCTAATTGCTTGGTTTCTCTAACAGTGGTTATGTACAGTTTTAAACACATGAAATGTACGGTTATAAAACACCATCATGGTAAGACATGACACTAAAATATTGCAATAATAATAATAAAAAAAATTAAAATAAAATAAAAAACATGAAGTGACAATTTGTGGGTTTTCACTGTAAATTATGAGACCATATCCAAAAACTGTCAATTTAACAGCATTTAACTAAAAGTTACATTGAATTTTACACCAAATATAGTAAGGGAATTTTTATAGTAAGAGAATTTTTACACTCTTTTACCAGATATAGATATCCTTTTACATTTGTATGCAGTTTAAACGTTCTATTGTGACAACTTGCCCCATGACCTGTACCTTTTCTCCTATAGGTACTCTTTGTACAATAACTTTCAAATAGATTTAATAATATAAAAAGTGTAACAATCCACCAACTTTCAAAACCCAAAACATGCTATTATATACAATCACATTCGACATTTATTGTTTTAACTGCATAAACATTACATTTACATTTCATTAGTCTTTTACGGAAGATCTGCGAGCAGAACCAGGAGAAAACTAAAGAGGACGTGCTGTAGAGTTATCACCTGTCAGCACTGCGCAAAAGGACTTTCTGTTATGTCTCTGTCTCTCTGTCTCTCTGTCTCTCTCTCACTCTCTCAACAGATGGGCCGTTAGTATGCCTGTTTCCACAGTTTTCCAGCATGTGAGAGAGGATGCTATGCCAAACCCCTGCTGGCAAACATTTTACTGGCCAAACTCTCTCTCTCATTCACTCTAGTAATCTAGCGTTCTCACTTTTTCTCACTTGTTCACTCTCTCTTCCCTGTCAGTCAAAATATCTGCAGCAGGTATTATGTCGTAATTATTACATCCACACTTCAAAGGTGCCACAGCACTGAGAACAAAAGTGATGAAAAGAAGAAACATACAGTGAGATCGATATGCATACTATATGTATAAAGTATTGAGTTATGTTTGAGTAAAGGTGGATTTAGGCGTTCTGAGTGATAATGTATTTTTTATTATTAAAATCATCATCATTATTATTATTATTATTTATTAAAATAATTTTATGTGATTCATTTCAGTGCAACTAATGCTGTTTTGAGTGCTACATGTTTTATCCCACCTCTCAAGAACCAGTGTAGAATTCAAATGATGAACAGAACTGTTTTTAAGTAATCTAGCGTTCTCACTTTTTCTCACTTGTTCACTCTCTCTTCCCTGTCAGTCAAAATACCTGCTACCTATTATGTCATAAAGTATTACATCCACACTTCAAAGGTGCCACAGCACTGAGAACAAAAGTGATGAAAAGAAGAAACATACAGTGAGATCGAACACAGCTCAAGCAATCACACACACATTTTCAACCTTTGCTTTGCCAAACCTAATGGAAATGTCACTCATTTCTTATTTACACTGAGGCTGAGAGCTCAGCTTCCCAGCTTGAATTAATATTTCTCTCTGTTGAAATTTTTGCAGTGGCATGGAACACAAAGTAAATAAATAAATATTTACTGATTCTTGGAAAAAAGTCTACACAACTTAAAAAAAATAAATGTTTATGTATCAAGGAATTATTTTGGATTAATCTGGAAACATGTTTAGAGGTTTTTACCTGTGCATATCTGGCTTCATATGGTTGCTGACAAATTAACTACACATTTCACTACTAACATGATCTACTACTTTTTGATATAATTAATTTTTTTTTATGAATTTGTCCCTCAACTGTTCTAGTTTTTTAACCCAGTAGTTTTTTGTTTGTTTGTTTGTTTTTGTTCTGTGAGAAAGCAAAATGTACAATAGAAATTCTACAATTTCTATATTATGTAGAATATTCTATATTCTATATTATTCTGCCAAAAATATACACACAATTACACAATAAAACTCATCACATTATGTGTGATGTTAAACTTGCAAAAGTTGTGAAATATGGAAAGATGTCTTTAGTATGAAATCTGGCTTTAAAAATGTGTAAAAAAAATCAACATCTTCCATATGTCAGTACAATAATGTTTCTGTAAATACACATTTATACTTCTGTTTTCTTCAATTTAATATATAGAGTATTTATATGTATCTATATTAGTGT
>NW_015667306.1:37184-47638 GCF_001515625.1 Sinocyclocheilus rhinocerous
ATATATATATATATGTATATATATATGTAAAGTATTACATACTGTTTATCTATATGCATACTATATGTATAAAGTATTGAGTTATGTTTGAGTAAAGGTGGATTTAGGCGTTCTGAGTGATAATGTATTTTTTATTATTAAAATCATCATCATTATTATTATTATTATTTATTAAAATAATTTTATGTGATTCATTTCAGTGCAACTAATGCTGTTTTGAGTGCTACATGTTTTATCCCACCTCTCAAGAACCAGTGTAGAATTCAAATGATGAACAGAACTGTTTTTAATTTTGAAAGCTTTACAAATCAAACGATACCCATGGATGTGGGTGACCTTCTAGCATACACTAATCTAGGAAATATTCAATTTATATTTCTATGAGACTGTTTTTTGAAACCTCTGATCTTGTAAAAAAAAAAAAACCGCTATGGAATTTGGAAATAAAAAAAAATCTAATTTTTTTAAACTCTACTCTTACTTTTTAGAGATCCGATATTCCATATAGTATGACATTTAATTGCATTGTCGCGTTTGCTCCTGTCTGCTGTCAGTAGAGTTGGAGGGCAGAGCGCAGTGTCGCGTAAGAGCGTCCAATGATTTGGTGTCAGTGCCGTTCTCATGCGCTCAGGAGTTAGACAGAGACGCAGCACCACACGAAAACCAGCTGAATTTACTCCCGAGAACCAGCACCGCTCTTCAATTAATGTCTTGAGTGCTAATGAGGTTTTTAACACAGCATCCAAACTTGTTAATGAAATAGTGCCGTTTCGTGACACTGATTTTGCGCAAATGATTCCCTTTGATTTGGCGCCAGATTTGCTGGAGAATAAAAGATTATTCTCGACGTGCTCTGTTCCTATGAAATGATCTGGATTGCGTCTCGCATTTTTGGAGGAAATCAGCACTGAACGCAGTAAGACGTTTTCTGGACAACTTTGGTGCCAGTGGACACGGGCAGTCGCGAAAGTCTTTTACTGCCTCGAGATTGTTGGCTCTAAGCAGAATGGACTTCATCGGGCTCTACTTGCTCCAGCTGGCAATTTTTGGTGAGTTTTCCTGCGATTAATTCTGCTGATATGAGGGGAACGGGGGATGAGCTCAGTTGCAGCTGTTGCGGATGTGAAGGGAATGATGAATCCATTCTTTGCCTGCAGACGCACGAATCATCTTTACTGTGTCGCTGCGTTTTAACTTCAACTTGTTTCTTTCGCGATGGCAATGTTGTTATAAGTTATTCTATCCGAAAGTTGCGGTGTTTCAGCTGTTGGGACATTAATATTCTCCCTGGTTTGATTTACCCTTGATTATCAGTGCGCATGTTATAAATGAGGCGGATCGGACGACCCGATAATGCGGTTAGGTTTGTTTGTTAAAATTACCTGTCGCTTGTATTTAATGCGCTAGTTCACGGCACATTTCCTCCATCATTAAAGCAGCAGCCTGACACCCTGTCCGTCAAAGCTGTGCGCGTCATCGTAGCATCTCGCGCGGTCCGCAGGTAGAGCGCAGGACGCATCATACTGCAGCTATGCAAATATCTTTAAAGAATTATGAAGAGCCAGCAGTCTGAGACTGGAGTCATGAGCTCTTGTCAAAAGCGTTTGCGAGGGATACCTCCTAACTAGACCCCATGCCGCTGGCTCCTGTCGTCTTGTCGTTTGTGTATTCCACTGAGACTTAGTTTTGTCAAACAGTCTCCAGAGATGCACTTGTGCATTGGGCAACAGGCTGAAAGCACACGTTTTGAGGAAAGCTTTCTTGGCATGCCATAGTGGAGAAAAAAAAACGTTCAGATTGACGATGACAGTCCTGTTTCACCCTCTTAGATTGTTTGATGTTTAATAGCCTAGCTGAAGCATTACTGCTGGAGTCATGCTTCATTTAGTGCTTTTAGATTTGAATTTCCACATTGAATATGGAACATAAATGGGTTACATTTATGAGATAAATGTGAATGTCACAATGTTTTTGAGTATATACTCACAAACTTAAAAAGGAACAAAGAGAAAGTGAATGGGAGGTGTGGAGGATGTTGTCTTAGATTAGAAGTGTCATGTCATTCAAACAAGCACCCTCATATTTTCGAGTGGATTTTGACTACAACTTCCCCCCAAAAAAGGTATAATATCAGAATATTTGATAATTATCAGAAAAAAATACAGGTCATTTACTTTGAACAGAAAATTATGTCATCATCTAGCAACCCAGTTTGCTACAACGCACATATCCCACTTTTCAGTGGAACACATAAATAGTTATTATCAAAATGTCAAAGCTTTCTTTTACATACAACAAAGATGCATTGTCTGTAGAGTTCAGTTGCAATTTCGCATGTTTTACTTGAAAAAGATTCAATGTTTAGTCGGGATGTTGAACCCCAGTTTCCTTGCACGGTGTCACTAAAAACTGTATCACTAGCCAAAACATGTGTTACACTTATATAATGAAGTGCTAAGCTGATTTATGATGTTATCTAGCCTACACTGTAAAAAAATCTGTGACATTTACGGTAAAATACCGGCAGCTGTGGTTGCCAGAACTTCATTGTAAAAAATATGGTAGCAACATTTTAGGTTTTACAGACTTAACTTAAATTCACAATAAAATACCATATTTCATTAACTGATGTAATGTTAATAAACCAACATATTGAAGTGTTAATATCTGTTTTGAACCATTGTAATGTACTGATAACCACCAAAAACTGGTGGTGATGAGAAAGTCACATGATGAACCAAAGTTCATCACAAATAGCTTTTCTACGAGCCGAGGGTAATATTTATATATAGAAGGTGCACAGTGTCATTCACACAAACACTAAACCCCATCATGGTGACACACATGAAACTGAAATAATGCAATAAACATTAATACACAACTAATAAGAAAAAAATAAGAAGAAACATGTTATTTCAACAAAAAAAACACTAAACCCCATCATGGTGACACACGATACTGAAATAATGCAATAAACATTAATTTAACAACATTAGATGTAAGATTATACCCTAATGTACACAACTGATAAGAAAAAACTAAGAAGAAACATGCTAATTCAACAAAAAAAAAACATCAAATATGAAGTGTCATGCAGGGAATTCTGGGAGTGTCAATTTACGTTTTTTCACTGTAAATTATACAATGACTTTTTCTTTTTCACTTCCAAAAACCAAATATTTTACAGTATTTTACTGTAAAATTACATTAAATGTAATTACATTTATTCACCGAATATAGTATGAAAACTTACTGTTAACCAGTTAACAGGTTTTTACTGTAGCATTTTTAGTCTTTTACTGATAAAATTACAATCATTTTTTACAGTGTAGGGCAACAGATGAAACCAAGACTGCCACTGGTCCAACATAAAATATAAAAAAGGTGTATAATAGCCCTTGTTTTCAAGAAAGCAATAGGCCTCAACGGGTTCATAATAGGATTGTGAACAAAAACCAAAAGCCACAAGTGGGACAGGATTAAAAAAAGGAGTAAAACCAGAACAGACATTCAATCAAGGGCTAGTCTTGAAAATAAGAGCATACTGTCAGCGTAACATATATACTCTCTCTCTTTCTGACACATACTGGTTTTCCACTGAGGTTCACAAGCAGAGGACGAAAGACATATAGCCACCAGCTAGACAGCCAGAGGCACATGTTATACAGTCATTGACAGAGAATGACACTTTTGCACTGATTTGCGTACATGTTTGTTTTGGTGGTGGTCGAGAATTTCCATTGACTTCTGTCTAATTATATTTTTTTGCCTCCTAACCCAAAACTAACCCTCACACAAATGTTTTTGCATTTTCATTAAGACACATTCAGTATGTTTATTAAGCTGTTTTCATTGCTTCTCAACATGTAGGTGATTTCAGGTTTTACTATCCTTGTGAGGACATTTTATTCGTAGCACTTTGAAATCAGCATGTGTTCATTTAGCCTCTTTTAGAAATACAATACACTGCTAACAGCAAATATTTTGGGTCAAACTATGAAGCGTCCTCTCCTACAGGGGAGATACGAGCAATGTGAGCGATGATTGGTTTGTGTCCTTCTGTGTCACACTTCACTTTGACAGCCATCACGGTTCCAGTCCAAGGAGATACAGTACGTTATTGGGCTTTGTTTTGTTGCAGTGTAATCATTTAGAGAAACTTTGCTACCAAGCCTTATATACAACATAATCATTTTACATGGGGGAATAAAATATGATTAAGTTATGAATGAATAAATATGAGAAGAATGATTAGCCTTTAATTTCATGTTACATTACTTCATACTTTTTGTAGTGTTAATTCTTTCACTTAAGTGTAGTTACGAGTCTTTGAGCAAATCTAAATGACCCTTTCTCAAAGTGTTAATTCGAGTGATCATTACATAATTTTCAACAGTTAACAATAGTGTGAGATTCATGCATGTGAGGCAAATGAATTCCACCTTTCCTAGACTAATGCTCATTTAGCCCTTTAAGCTCTTAGGGGATTGAATACATTTGTTAGTCGCACATTTAGTAACCTTGAATTGTGGCAGATTACACTATGCGATGCTGTTCATTGCACCATGTTGGGATATGAATTTATTCTGGCACGGCTGCTGTTTCTCACCAGCATTAATGTGAATGGCCCCTCCCCTCCCCTACTGGCCTGTCCAGGTACTCTATCTTCACCCTGCTAATTATCCTCTGCATACGTCTCTTAGTCTATTTGTTCGGCATGGTTTTTGGGGTGACTTTTTAATTAGCTGTCCCTGTGAGTGAATATTGACTGGGATTGACGTGATTCAGCCGGGGATAAGTAGGCGGGATAGATGATCATTAATGTGCAGTGAGCAGACAGGGCTGTTATGTGTCTCAAAGGACTCATCATACAGAATTTGGTCTAAAGGTGGAAGATAGGACCGAAATCTTATCATGGTATGAGTAATCATGAAAAATGTCAATTTCATCATAACTTACTCACCCTTATTTTAGTCCAAATCCATAAGACTTTTGTTCATCACAAATGAAGATATTTTTAAAGAAACCTTGGAGATCTCTGTCCCTCCATTGAAAGTTAATTTGCCCAAAACTTTAACACTTTCAAAAGTTCAAAAGACATTGTAAAATAATCCATATAAATTGAGTGATCTTCTGAAGAGACACAATCACTTTATACGATGAACAGATTTAATTTGGTAAACAGTAAAAAGGCTTTTTATTCATACATACTGTAGAGCGCATCAAATATGGTAAACAGAAGCTCAACCACACTTGCTTGACTTGCAAAAACAAACAAATAACAAACGTTTGAGCTTATGTTTACCATATTTGATATGCTCTATGTGTGTTGATCAATTGTTTATATGTGAATAAAAGCCTTAATAAAATCTGTTCATCATATAATGTGATTGTATCTCTTCAGAAGACTTGGATTAAACCACTCGATTGTTATTAATATTTTTATGAACTTTTTGAATTGTCAAAGTTATTTTTATTTATTTATTATTGGCGTAATGGACTTTCAATGGAGGGACAAAAATCTCTTAGGTTTCATTAAAAAATTTACCTTTATCTATGTTTCCAAGATGAATGAAGTCTTAAGTTTTTGGAATGATATTTTCAGTTATCTGTCCCTTTAACTAACACCTTTGTAACCTAACCTCATCCTCGTGATGACTTTGGAGCAACTTTAAACTTTAGCATGTCTTTGTATCTTTTGGTGACTAACAAGCCAGCTAGTTTGGCTTGTTAATGTTTATTAATCAACCCAATCTCATGAGAAAACGAAGTTGGTGATTTTGTATAAATAAATACGATTTGATTTGTACAAAAACATACAATCTTTAGGAAAACAAGGAGGTCGTCCCCTAAGCCTAACCCTCAGTAGAGCAAAGCAGATTGTAGTAAGCTCTCACCTCTTGGGAGAAGCTCCTAAATATTACATTCTCTGACATATAAGTTATTCTTAGATCTGTGTATGAGATCTAAGGAAATTGCAGTACAATGTTTCATTATGACTATTTAATTATAACTCTTCAGTTCTGCCATTTATTGGCAGTAGTGTTGTTTTGCTGAGCAGCTTTATTTTTTCCTAACAGACTCAAAATCGTATCTGTCAATAATGTATGCTAGGGTTTATTCAAGTTATGATTGCGTTCAACTCTCTAACACAATGATTATCCTTGCCAAAGTGGAGACTCTGCTCATCTGCATGTTTATTTTTTAATTAAAACATAAACACAGGTTTGATGAAGGTAAATTTAAGACCTTTTAAGACAATTTAAGGAACACAGTTAAAGGAGCACAATACGTCGATATGTTCTCTTAATGTAAATGTCAAGGGAACACAATGAGTTGTATTAGCAACACTTAAAATGTGAAAATACAACTTCCAACAGCTTTCCCTTACTAAAAAAAGGCTAATGTTTGAATAGCTCTGATCCCAACCACTACAATATGGAAATATTTTTTAGTGTGCTTTCTGATCTCACTGCAAAAAAGTTCTGCAAAATGACTTAAGATAAGTCTTGCTTAAGGTCAAAATAAAGTTTTTGACCATACGTTTTTGATTAAAACAAGAACAAATAACTGAATTTTTCCATGTGCATCTCAAGTAAATATGTCTTGTTTTAAGGATGTTTAGATATTTGTGTTGGAAAACAAGACAAAAATACTGAGTAAGTTATACCTTTTTGCAATGCATATAAGATTTTAAGACTTTCTGCTATGATTTAAGATTTTTTAAGGCCTTAAATTGTGGAAGGGCGAATTAAGACTTTTTAAGACCCGCAGAAACCCTGTAAGCAGCATAAAACAATACAAGTATGCTACAGATTCAAATAAGACAAAGAACCGACATAAGAGAAAATGAACATGCTGTTCCTCCTCATGCCCCTGTGCATGGATATGTACTGCGGTATATACCAGATCTCTACAGGATGACACTTTTCTGCCATCATACTGCCCAGTCCTAGTGTGGTGTTGTATCTAGCACACCTGACGATATGTATAGACCTATATGTGTGTGTGTGTTTGTGTGCATGTGTGAGGTCAGGTCTGAAATACGCACCCTCGGTGTGAGCTCATTTAGAGTCAGTCATCCATTCACTCGGAATGTTTCACAGGATCCGATCCGCCCCTATCATCTGGAGAGAGCAGAGAAGAAAAGAGGAGAAATGGAGACCTTTTTGGGATTTAGATAAAGGAAAGCACACACACGCAATTGTGGAGCGGGCAGAGAGGACTGAAGCACAGGAGGAGGTGACAGAGCTGCTCATTATATTAACGGCCCGTTATTCCGCCGTCTATTGTAAAGGCACGATTAAACTGCCAGGACAATTACCAGAGCCTCAATAAAAGAATCTGGCATTTTTACGACTTCCATGCGGCATACCGACAGGCGGAATGGGAAAGGCCAGAGATTGTCTGGAGCAGTGTTGGGGAAAGTTACTTTTAAAAGTAATGCATTACAATATTGCGTTACTCCATAAAAAAGTAACTAATTACGTTACTTAGTTACTTTTTATGGAAAGTAATGCGTTACGTTACTTTTGCGTTACTTTTTAAATCTGGACAGGGCTTGCTTGTTTGTTTTTAAAATAAAAAAGTTATATTTTTGGCAAATATAAAACCCTTTTCACACCAAAAGTGAAATGAATAAGCATCAGGTTGAAGGGAAAGTAAATTTACATCCAAATTTCAAAACACTTCAGCAATAAAAAAAGACACAAATGTTTGTCTAGAGTAATTTGTGATTATTAGTACGGTTGAACTGGATCATCGAAGGTCAGAAGCAAAGACATTGGTTAATAGAATGGGATTAAATACATAAAGCATATTTGTGTTGTTTAACATTTAATTATTGCAGATTTGCGTCATATTCTGAGTTGCATTATTTTTATTCATTTTGAGGAATACTGAATCTGTGTTGTTGTTTTTTTGTGAGTGAGATGAATTAATGCACATTCATATTTATTTTAGAACTACAGTAACATCTGATTTCTCTCAGCAATGGGACAGGAGAGCTGTCAATCAATAAAAAAATTTAAAAAAGTAACTTGCATTACTTATTTGAAAAAGTAACTCAGATATTCTCTTGTAAAAATTTAAAAGTACTGCGTTACTTTATTAGTTACTTGAAAAAAAGTAATATGATTACGTAACTCGCGTTACTTGTAATGTATTACCCCCAACACTGGTCTGGAGTGATTTTATCTCAGCAGGGTGCTGAAGAACGCCACCACCTTGCTCACAAGCAAAGATTTCTTGTTAGCACTACGGAGGCTGGTCGCACATAAGGGGGAATGGGGGCTGAGCTACAGTCACATGAATACAAATGAACAGGGTTCAGACTATTGCTGAGTCTATGTGCCGCAACCGCAAGAATACAGATCAACAATGCAGGGTCTCATGGTCTCTGCCTGGGAGGGGATATAAAGTGATGTGTAAACTGAGGCACGTTTTGTTCTGTTTACTGTAGCCTTTCTGTCCCTTCTGTCTGCGAGAGACTTTTGTTCATAAAGAACAAAACACTCAAGCTTGGAGAATGTGTGAACCTCAGCCCCTGTAGAGCCAACATGTGTCTTTGGCTTGAATAAGTGTGTGTTCAGGGTCTGGTAAAAAGTTTTTTTTTGTTTTTTTTTGGTGGCCATTAAACTGCATTTCACATTATTCTTTTATAAAATATATTTGATTTATTTATTTTCTGTAAAACCTTTCCTGTAAACAACATAATTTTCTGTTGATTGCACAGTGGCTTTTTTACGTGTAATTTTTAAAGACTTACCAGATGGCACCGTAATCGTTAAAAAAGATAATATTAAAAAAGTATGTTTGTTTAAAAATACTGATCAAACCGATTAGTCCATATTCATTGACTGTGGTAAGGTAATGCAAACAACACAGGTCATTGTGTCACTTGCAGCATCAATCCAAGCTAACCCTCTGTCTCTCTGTAAAACTACAAAAATGTGAAGATATTGTGATTTTGACTGTCAAATTTAGTTTTTTGTGGCATAATGCAAGGAATATGTTGCTTCATGAACTTAAGGAAGCAAAAAAAAATATCGTATGATGCTGACTCTTACACTGAGATATAAAGATAAGCCAGATTTGTCAGATTGACAGATAAATTCAGCGAGGCTAAAATTATCATTCTTGCAGTTCTTTTTAAACATGTAATGCAGCAGTTCCTAATAAATTTACAGACTACCTAGAGCAGTGTTTCTCAACCCTGGTCCTGAGCGCCCCCCAACACTGCACTTTTTGTATGTCTCCCTTATCTGACACCCATTTCAGGTCCTGGAGTTTCTTTTAATGAGCTAATGAGTTGAATCAGGTGTGTTTGATTAGGGAGACACACAAAATGTGCAGTGCTGGGGGGCGCCCAGGACCAGGGTTGAGAAACACTGACCTAGAGAGTAACTCTGTTAACCCACTAAATCTATTTTTAATTGTATTTGGTGTTTGGCGAGTATTACATTTGGACCCTGTGAATTCTCACAGTACAGACAATAAAAAGTTGCCTGTATTTACCTGCAGTCTGGCATAAACATTATCTCTCCAAGTTCTAATGAAACCTGAATGCATCCTTTCTAGCAATGGTGTGCCTAAACCTCATTCATGTGCATTAAAGCCTCTCATTGCATATAAACTCACACACAAAAGCAGCACCATCTCTGGTGTAACATGACTGCTCTTCCTGTATATGTAACATATATGGTGTACTGCCAGCTGTCACCATGCTCATTACAGTCAAAGGCTAAAGTCAGCAGGCTTGGCATGGTATCAGTCATAATTAGGTTAGGCCACACTGGATATGCCTCACATAGTTCTGCCTTTGATCCATTCATGTTTATTTGGGAGCTGATGGAAATGACCGATAAGTCAAATCAGGGCAACAAGTGGCAGAATCTGTGGGCAGTTCAGCTAAACACACTGAGTTGATTGGTTCCTAATGAATGGTTCACCAAAAGGCACTGAGCTGATTGGCCTGTAATTAGCAGACTGACAAAATGCACCATGCTGATTGGCCTGTAATGAGGACGAAATATGGTGGAGGCTGATAAAACAGTCATTAACAGTGCAGGAGTCTATTGTGAACAAGCACTGTGAAGTTGGTTTGGAAATTAAACAGAGAGCACAGTTTTGTAGTTTGACAAACAAGGCAAGCTATCAGCTTATTCTGTATGATTGCATAATAGACATTTTCTGTTAAAAAAAAGACTCACAAAAGACTCTTGAGGCTTCAAACATGCACTTTAGGTTTGGAATGCAATTCACAAAGAACTCTCAAAAAAATCTCCTTTATCTTTTGCTTTATCCTTTACAAAAGATAAGGCGATATTTGACAAACAACACATCACAATACCGAATACAACAGCGGAAGATAAAATAGACAGCGAGAGAATGCAAACTTTGTAAAGGGGTCATTAAATATATTTATTTATTTTATCATTCCATTGTTCTCCTGA
>NW_015667306.1:50629-77989 GCF_001515625.1 Sinocyclocheilus rhinocerous
CTCCCTTATCTGACACCCATTTCAGGTCCTGGAGTTTCTTTTAATGAGCTAATGAGTTGAATCAGGTGTGTTTGATTAGGGAGACACACAAAATGTGCAGTGCTGGGGGGCGCCCAGGACCAGGGTTGAGAAACACTGACCTAGAGAGTAACTCTGTTAACCCACTAAATCTATTTTTAATTGTATTTGGTGTTTGGCGAGTATTACATTTGGACCCTGTGAATTCTCACAGTACAGACAATAAAAAGTTGCCTGTATTTACCTGCAGTCTGGCATAAACATTATCTCTCCAAGTTCTAATGAAACCTGAATGCATCCTTTCTAGCAATGGTGTGCCTAAACCTCATTCATGTGCATTAAAGCCTCTCATTGCATATAAACTCACACACAAAAGCAGCACCATCTCTGGTGTAACATGACTGCTCTTCCTGTATATGTAACATATATGGTGTACTGCCAGCTGTCACCATGCTCATTACAGTCAAAGGCTAAAGTCAGCAGGCTTGGCATGGTATCAGTCATAATTAGGTTAGGCCACACTGGATATGCCTCACATAGTTCTGCCTTTGATCCATTCATGTTTATTTGGGAGCTGATGGAAATGACCGATAAGTCAAATCAGGGCAACAAGTGGCAGAATCTGTGGGCAGTTCAGCTAAACACACCGAGTTGATTGGTTCCTAATGAATGGTTCACCAAAAGGCACTGAGCTGATTGGCCTGTAATTAGCAGACTGACAAAATGCACCATGCTGATTGGCCTGTAATGAGGACGAAATATGGTGGAGGCTGATAAAACAGTCATTAACAGTGCAGGAGTCTATTGTGAACAAGCACTGTGAAGTTGGTTTGGAAATTAAACAGAGAGCACAGTTTTGTAGTTTGACAAACAAGGCAAGCTATCAGCTTATTCTGTATGATTGCATAATAGACATTTTCTGTTAAAAAAAAGACTCACAAAAGACTCTTGAGGCTTCAAACATGCACTTTAGGTTTGGAATGCAATTCACAAAGAACTCTCAAAAAAATCTCCTTTATCTTTTGCTTTATCCTTTACAAAAGATAAGGCGATATTTGACAAACAACACATCACAATACAGAATACAGCAGCGGAATATAAAATAGACAGCAAGAGAATGCAAACTTTGCAAAGGGGTCATTAAATAAATATTTTTATTTTATCATTCCATTGTTCTCCTGATATCCGTTTATCATTGTTTGTAAAGGTTTGCAACAAAGTTGGTAATTATGAATCCCCTCTCTGACTTTTAATAGGTTTAGTTTTACTGCTGTAGTAGCTTTACAACTTCTAAGGGAATGCCCTCTTTGTATTGGTTCTTATATTCCATTCTTCAATAACGGCCACTTTGCAAAGTCTGCACAAAAACTCTTAGAAAGTTGAACGTGAGATTTGATGACTAGGAGCATTACAAACAAGCCCCACACTTATTGTTAATAATAATAATAATGTCATGGTATTTATTATTCATTACTTACTGTTACAGGGTGAACTAAGGTGTTAAAAACCTAGTCATTGTTGATGTGGTGTGCTGATGGACTGCCATATGTTAATGTAGTCATTTGATGTCACAAATGTGAAATGAGTCACTTTTGTAGACATAAATTGTCCTTTTGGACTGATGAGTCAAGTCAAGTCAATTTTTATTTGTATAGCTCTTTTCACAGTATGCATTGTTTCAAGGCAGCTTTACTGAAAATCATGAATGTCTACTGTATAATATCTTACACTCAAAACTGTCACTGGAGCGGTACCCTTTCAAAAGGTACAAATATGTACCATTTAGGTTTCTGAAAGTTCTGAAAGTCAGAATATGTCACAATGAATTTACATTTTATGTCACATTTTATTCCTAAAGATGAAGGAAAACGAGAATTTTTATTGTACAACCCCTTTAAAAAAGGTGGTGAAACAGCTCAGCCTGGGTAGTTTTACTTAGTGTGGTACCTTTATCATTAGCTTCATAGCTAAGTTTAGAGCAGGTAAGGACAATGCCAAAGTGTAAAAAAAAATGAACTTGGACTTCTCTTCATTTACCTTAATTAATAGAACCACATTTCTCATTCTGTTTCTACTCTACATGCCCACACACAGTGTTAACTAATCAGAAGCTTGTTTGCCATGTCATGCACTATTTATTTATTTAGTTATTTAACTAATCACAAGGGTGTTATTGTACTGGTAGGTTTTGGGGCTACTTAATAAAATTACAAATTTTAATTAGTTATTACTATTAATAATTAGCTTTATATATATAAAAAAAGGTGATATATTTCTTAATTTATAACTAGGTAAACATTTGGATGTGTTTGTTTCACAGTTAAATGCTTTAGTTGTTTTGTGTATTAGTCCTTAGTCCCATGCTCCATAGCACCTCACCACAGCAAACAGCGTGTCTACATGACAGTCAGATTACTGTGATAGCATGCACCTCTCTCTCTCTCTCTCTCTCTCTCTCACACACACACGCACGCACGCACGCACGCACGCACACACACACACACACACACACACACACACAGACAGACAGACACATACAGCCTCACACATGTGCACTCAAGTGTTGGTTTGTTTGCAATTACAAGGCAATTCACTCCCCTGATCTCTCAATCTCATTCTTACTGCCCTGTTCTATTTTACTCAATAAAACTAATTTCTAGCTTGTCTTTGTAGAGGCTACTGTATAGATTGGCCAGAATAGTATAGGTTTTGTAGGTAAAGTGAATTTGTTGCTCCTACCTGGATTGCCTTTGGTTTTAACTTTTTGAGTTAAAGTACATAGATAAATGGTATCAATATTGAGAAGGTGAGCTAATCTATATTTAAAATGACTCTCTTGTTATGCACAGGTGCTACAGTTTGATGGCTGTCACTGAAGGGTACAAAGTAGTTTAATTAAGTCTATGTGGTCTTTGCTGAAGGCAATACATTTGTACAAAAATAGTGGGATCTAAAAGTCTGCGATCACAATGAAAATGTAGGATTCCGAATTTAATTAAAACCTTGAAATAAAGAGAAAGGATATTGAAAATTTTAAAATAAAGAAACATTATGATGGAAAATGGATTTGGATCATTCTCAAATCATGCTGGATACCATAGTCATGAGATTTGACACATGTATGGAGTCATTTAAACCAAATTGAGAACAAATTGATATTCAGATAATATAATTTGTAATGAGAAAAAAAAAAAACAGTAAAAATACAGTTTTCACTAGCAGTCTCAGACTTTAAATGCACATTCTCTCACACACAAATGCACAAAAAAAAAATCATAATTTAAAATTCATTAAACCTTACAATGAAGACAAAAGGCTGCATGGGGAGTGTTGTGTTGACTAAATGGTCATCCGTGTTAGTGGCTGGAGAGATGGACAGTTATTAAGCAGCGTTTATTGATCCCCGTCTACTCGACATGCTCCCGGGATTACCCACTGTCCTCCTCGAGGTCTATCAATGTTCATTAGTCAGTGTGATGCAGAGCGATGTTCTCGCTGTATTGGAGTTCTGGAGAGATAGATGAAGCATCAAGAGGTGAGAGTATCGATACCATCACAGCATGTGGGCGGCAGCGTTTGATTTGATTCTAAGTTGTGTTCACTCAACAGATGGCTAACAGCAGAGGTGCTGCCACATTCCCAGCATGCAGTGGTAAAAACATAAATGATCTCCTTGGACTGGTGTGTGTGTGTGTGTGTGTGTGTATGGTAAGATTTTTAAAATGTTTTTGAAAGTGTCTTTATTTGATTTTATTTGATCTAAAATACAAAAGCAATAATACTATGAAATATTATTACAATTCAAAGTAACTATTTTCTATTTTAATATATTTTAAAATGTAATGTATTCCTGTGATGGCAAAGCTGAATTTTCAGCATCACTACTTCAGTCTTCAGTGTCACATGATCCTTAAGAAATCATTCTAATATGCCGATTTGCTGTTCAAGAAACTTACTATTCTTACTATTTCTTACTATTTTAAATGTTGAAAAAAGATGTGCTGCTAAATATTGTTGTGGAAACCTCATCTTAGCCAATAGCCTCCATTTTACAAAAGTCTTAACTCAAAAGTTCAAGCTAAGTGTCATGTACTGTATCTTTATCTCCTACATCAGTTTTCTCTACATCATCATAACTCTGGACATAAAGGAATTCAGTTGGAAAGGAACCATGTTTTTGGACATAAATTGCTTATTACTTATACTGTGGGGCTGTTGAATGCTTGATTTTGATTTGTTGATGAATTTTATGCAATTATCTTTCAGAAAACGTATGGATAAACTAGTTGCAGGCAGGTCTTGACCGCATTTACTTCCATATCACTTCACCAAATCATTTTAGCTATACTTCAAAGGTCCTTACAACAGCAAAAGAGCCCCAAACCAAAAAAACACTGACAAAGAAAAGAAATATAACAAACAACAGAATAAAAATGACAAACTATTTCCATGTTTTTCCCACAAATTACATCTTATCTACAAAAAGCATGCTTTCTTTCTCTCGCTCTCTCCCATAAAAAAGTGCACACAAACAGTACAGACACACATGCGCACAGTAACTTGTTGTCAGCGCTGCCCTGTGACTTCATAAATAAAATAGTTTTGCAACTGAAAAGCTACTTTACATTTCCCAGCAGCGGGGTGGTATCATTGCTTTTGTTGAAGCAGTTAAACTTACAGCTTCACTATTAGATGCTGCTGCCGAACACTGTTGAGAGACGCACAGACTCAGGTAATTTAATAATCTATAATAACTGCATTAGACTCCATTAATAACTGCATTATCAATGGCTCAAGCCTTCGTTGCTAGCTCTTAAATGACTTTTTGGAATTGACAATAGAAGCTTGGGATGAGATGCATAAGAAATTATACACAAGAGCATTTTAAAGACAATAACCTGACAAATGTCTTGAAATAAATGATCTGAACAATGTCTTAAGGTGCGGTAACCATAATCTAAGTGGAATAATTTACTCTTGACCATTGAATTATCAGAAAAAATAATGCACACCTGAGGTGTAACGGCCACAAATTCAGCGGCTCATCGTCAGTTATTCCCTACATGTCCTTTTTCACCACAGACAAAAAAAAAAAACAGTTTACTTCTTCCTAAAAATTCTCTCACATAATCTATTTTGTGTTTGGCCACCTAGAAACAAGTGGCGGTTTGTCTTACCCCATGGCTCACTTTGCCCTGATCTCCCCTAATATCGGGAACACCGTGGAAAAATTTACAGCTGTAGCTTTTTAATACAGTCACAAGCAATATTGGTTAATCATTTTTTGGCTACCACCTCCAGCTCGATCACCTGCTGTAACGTGCCAGGTGTTTAGGGAGGAGAAGAATGCTGTGATTTAATCAGCTGCAGCTTTCTCAGGGCTAATCCACTTAATTTTGTTGACCTTTTTGTGTGCACTTTTTTCATCTGCACAAATCCTCATGTGTTCTTGTGCATGCTGATACTTCTGGTGATGAAAAATAAAGGACAGCTGCATATATCTTGCATTGTGGTGCATTCTAGTGTGGCGAGGCAATAGGGATTTAATCAGATATTCTGTCTGTGCAGGCAGTGCCTGTGTTCTGATCAACATGAGCTGCAGTGTGTTTAACAAGGCTGATCACAGACAGACCACACCTGTTTCTCCTGTTCAATCTAGGCTAGACAGGAGTGCAACAGCATTTTATTGGTCTGAAGTGTTTTACAGGATTGAGGAGAGAGAAAGAGAGCAGGAAAGAGAGAAATGGAGGGGAACGCAATGAAAAAGCGGCACGCACACTCGTGCACAGAAACCTACAGGTACGCAAACACTTCAGCATCAAAGGCAGTCACACTCCAGCCAACAGAAACTGCCAGCAATCCCTGCTTCTGTGAAATGATCAATATTCAGTATTTTCACTCCACTTTGAAAAAGCCTTAAACACTTTCAGCGACAGTCTTTATGTACTGTATAAGAGAAAGGCAGATCAGAGACTCAAAGTGGCTTCTGTGTTTTTTAAACCTCAATATGATAGACTTCAAAACCTGTGCTGGCCCGTGCTGAAAATATGGCACATTGTTAATATTAATGTTTTAAAACGCTATGAAATCACATGAAAGCACTGTTCTTCATCTGGTGATGTATTTAGTATTGAAACATCAATGAGGCAGAACATATCAAAGTAACAAGTTATTTATAATGTTACAAAAGTTTTCTATTTCAAATAAATTATGTTCTTTTTAACACTAGTCATCAAAGTCACTAGTCATGAAAAAAGTATTTTCAATTGTAATAACACTTCACACATATTACTGTTCTTGCTGTCTTCCTTTGTGCTCAAATATACATTTGTTTATATTGAATACAATGTGGTATCAGGTAGGAGGACGAGGTTAAAATTTACATTTTACATTCAATATACACATGTGGGTGGGAAAACGTGTATAAAAAAGAAATGGACAACACAGAGCAGAATAGGTCAGAGATAAAGACATAGCAGAGAGAGGGTAAAACGAGAGGAAAAACCGCTGGCATCTTAAATCAGGTCAAGATAAAATCCTCCTCCTTCTTCATGTTTCTCTCTACCTCGTTTTCTCTTTTCCTGTCTCTAATGTTGATCTAAGGCCGCAAGGTTATTTTAACACTCACCTTTTTCTGCTCTAAAATTCAATTTCTCTATTTTAGCAATCCCTTAGCCTCTGTCCAGACTGCTTGTGTATGTGTGTGTGTGAGTGTACACCAGAAAGAACCGAAACCTGTAGAGCGCAAACCCTTGGTATTCTGAGAAGCTGTCCATTTTTCAGTCTTAACTCCTAAGTGATTTGACAAGTTATATTGAACATACATAGATCTAAAGGAAATCAACATGGTTACTAACAGTTGGACAAATTGGAAACAAGAATAAAATGGATTGCTGTGGTCTACAGGCCAGTGAAAAGCTGAGAATGATATGGAAATAAACCAATGTATTGATTTCAAAAGCCACCTTCATCTGCCACAATAATAGAATGATTTTGAATCTTTATTTTCTGAGCAAATACTGCTAATAATGCTAATTTGATAAGTTAACAAACATGTCCTGTTATTAATTCGATTTAACATTCAATTGAAAGCCTTAAAAAATATAGCAGGTGATTGTAGCTATGAACTGATTTGGACAACAGATCCTGCCTTGTGATTGTGTAGTTAGTGTTTTGCTGTTGGCTGGGTAACCGCAGGTGGGCTGTTGTAAGCTGAGCTTTAGTGGATTGAACCATAATGAGAAATGTCTACTTTCCTCCTACTCACCTTCTTTCTGATCCTCAGCTTAGAGTGTAGGGGTCAATAGACTCCACTGGGCTGCAGCTGTGTGCGTGTGTGTGTGTGTGTTTGATGATTTGAAATCGAGATGTTTTACCAGCGCTTACCTAGGTGGACCTACAGACCAAGGCAAAGACCTGCTGCTGTTTAGCAGTGGGCTACAAACACTTTACAGCTTCAGATTTGACCCGGGCCTTTCACCTACAGCAGGGATGTCTAAATCTGTTCCTGGAGGGCCAACATCATGGAGTTTAGCTCTAACACACCTGCTTGGAAGTTTTTGGTGATCCTGAAGACCTTGATTAGCTGGTTCAGTTGTGTTTAATTAGGGCTGGAACTAAACTTGGATGGAAGGAGGCCCTCTAGGAACAGGGTTGGATGCTCCTAACCTGCAGGAACATGTCTGGTTAAATGCAATTTAAGCAATCAACAGCATCTGTGGCATGCTATTGGTAAAAAATGAAGGAAAAATGTTTTACAGTAATGGAAGTCATAGGGCACATGTATAGCATAGTGTATAGAAGTTTAAAATATGCAACTGTGACTCACTCTGTTTTGAAAGTATAACCATAACATGAGATAGCATAAGCACTTTATATTTTCTGGGAAAATGCTACAAAATAATTATTATGCCTCACATTGACTGGGTTGAAAAATTTCTGTCATGCTCTATTTTTATCCATCAGTAAAATAATGTAACTTCGTATTTTTTATTGTGACATTAATATCAAAGGAATGTCTTTTGCAATAACATGTTTTAGTCTTAAGGTCTATTTTCACATCAGTATAATGAAACTTCATATTTTTATCGTGACATTAATATCACAAGAATATATTTTGCAAGTCTTTAGTCTATTTTCACATTAGTAAAGTAATATAAAGTACAATTATTGTGACAATATCACAGGATCGTCTTTTGCAATAACTGTTTTAGTCTTTAAGTCTATCTTCATTTCGGTAAAATAATATAACTTCATATTTTTATTGTGATATTAATAACACAAGAATGTCCTTTGCAATAACTGTTTTTTTCTTTAAGTCTATTTTCAGAACAGTAAAACAATATAACTTCATATTATTGTGACATTAATTTCACAAGCATTTTTATAGGTCTACTTTCACATCAGTAAAATAATAGAACTTATATATTATAATGTAACCTTTTTATTGTGCCATTAATAACACAAGAATGTCTTTTGTTCAGTCTTTAGGTCTATATTTCTTTCAAAACTTTCTTCACTTATGATCTCTATTAGCATTCTTGACTGTGAATGGAGATATGCAGTAGATGATATTTCTTATATTTATTTGTCAAAATTACAAAAAGCATTTTGAATTATCCATCAACATAAAAAAATGGATAAATCCAATAACCAGAAGTTTTTCCACTTAGAAAACTTAAACAGGATAAGATGACTTTACATCTTAAATATCAAACATTTTTACAGAGGAATTCTGTAAAATGTGCTAACAAAAATGCAGTCTTTAATCTGAGCTTTCAATACAAGTGTAAATTATTTTCTGAGCTAATCACCAGCATGCCACAGATAATGATGCATTCAAACCAGAATATTCACACTTCAGCATTCTAGCAATCAGTAGCATGCTGCTGGCCTCTATAAAAGAGACATTCACAAGATTAATGCTTCTCTAGGAAGTGTCTTCCATTTCTGTCCGAGCTTACATTAAGAGCATTTTGATAGGATGTATAGGAGCATATAAACGGTTGATCTGACCTTAAACTGTAATCATAGCTTCTTCTTTAGAGCCTGATCTGAGCTGTTTTACAAAATCCACTTAAAGTAACTCTCACTTATAAAACACAAATGCTTTGGAAAAACATTTACCAGCAGCTTGCAGCAGGCCGCGTTCACTTTGTCTCACTCAGGGTCAAACACTGATTATCCTGTCTGATAACTTGAAGGCCAGTTGAAAATGCTGAGTCAAGAAAAACGGTCAATGGTCACTGCTCCCATTACCAGGGTCAAATGACCGGAGTGGTCTATAAGGAGTAGTTAGCCGTGGAGGGTATCCCGCAGACATCTGTCTAAATGGTGCCAGAACCTCCTAGAGGACACACGGTTGAGGGTGCAATCCCTTAATAACCCTCATAGGCCAGCCTTGGAGACGATGCCAGGAATATGTCACTGGTGGGAAGGTGATAGATGATGTCGGCAGGCTCTGGTTTTATTGAGGTTGTAGGAGAACGCTCAGCATGGCCACCATGAATAAATGATTCTCTATTACCATCTGTCAGGGGACTAAACCCATTCGTCATTATTACTTATTCACACAAGCTATAATGCAGTTTAATACACACACGACCACATATACAGACGCGTACCCGTACGACGGCATGAAATATGTATTGCTTAACAGGCAAATAAAATATCGACCCATAAGCAGCTACAGGACCATTCACAAATCATGCCACCTTCTTGAGCTCTCAGTCTTGGAATACATACATCAACTGTAATGAATTATATCTACTTAACATCTGACACTTACGATTTTATGTTCAGTTGCATATTTAGATCGCTCTGCTTTATCAGGGTGATGTAAGAATATTGTTTGTTTTGGGATGCTTTATCGCTGACTGAAAACACAGAGGGGAACACACAGCACACGTAATGGTCCCCCTCGTAAAAAAGAAGTATATTTTAGCACACTTTTAAAAGGAGTACTTATTACAGAAATAAAATACTTCAGTGCAAACTAAATGTAATGCTTTCAGATAATTGCATGTTATTTACCATTAAATGTAAATGTACTATAGTTTACATTTAGATTAAATTAAATTAAATTAAATTGACCTAAAATAGTATTTTTGACCCACTTAAAGGGACAGTTCACCCAAAAATGAAAACTACCCCATGATTTACTCACCCTCAAGCCATCCTAGGTGTATATGACATTCTTCTTTCAGACAAATACAATCAGAGTTATATTAAATAATGTCCAGGCTAATCCATGCTTTATAATGGGAGTGGATGGTAGCCCAAAATTTTAGTCTAAAAAAAAGTCAAAAAAATTGCACCCATCCATTATAAAAGAAGTCCACACGGCTCCGGGGGGTTAATAAAGGCCTTCTGAAGCCTTTATAAACCTTAATCTTTAGCATCCGCTAACTGTCGTACACGCGTTCACGAGAGAGTGGTGTCCAGTGTAGGACGTAGGCAAATGCGGAAGTGACGAACGTGGAAGAGCAGAGAAGAGAGCGAAACAAAACACCGGTCACAAATTAATAATAAAATGAGGATTTGTAGAGAAAAATGTCGGAGGATTTTGATATAAGCCAAGAGGACACTGGTTTTCTTTGCTGTAAACAAAACTTGTTTCTCGCGAGACTAGTATATTCTCACCAGAGCTTATGCTACGCCTACATCCTACGTCTTCAGCTGGATGCCACTCTCTCGTGAACGCGCGTATGACAGTTAGCGGAAGCTAGAGATTAAGGTTTATAAAGTTGTAAATATGGATATTTTTCTTACACAAACGCATTGCGTCACTTCAGAAGGCCTTTATTAACCCCCCAGAGTCGTGTGGACTTCTTTTATAATGGATGGGTTCCATTTTTTGGACTTCAAATTTTGGGCTACCATCCATTCCCATTATAAAGCATGGATTAGCCTGGACATTATTTAATATAACTCCGATTGTATTCGTCTGAAAGAAGAATGTCATATACACCTAGGATGGCTTGAGGGTGAGTAAATCATGGGGTAATTTTCATTTTTGGGTGAACTGTCCCTTTAAGTAGCATTTAACCACATCTTTATATATAATTTCATAATTACTGACTGATTATAATGTACTGACAAGAATTTATGGCTAAAATGCTAATAATACTACTACTAAAAAAAATAATAATACAATTATGTAGTTTCTTTTGAAACTTGTATGTCATGTATTTAAATATATATGTAATTACACATTTGTAATAATGAAGTTTCAATTTAAAACATTTAAAATTAACTTCATTATTAACTTATTAACTTCAAATGTATTATATAAAAACACTACAGTACTTTACATGAAGTTTAGTATGTTAGTCAACATCAAAATAAGTGTACTTCTTTTAAGCGAGACAAATTAAAACATTATGATATCAAATGCAAAATGTTTAATTTCAGATTATCATTGCATAAAGAAGTATAGCACTGAGCGAGTTCTTCAAGCATTGCATGTGCCTCAGGAGGCTTTAAGGCTTGCAATAAATTGTTGTGCGGGAGCACAAGCTGTCTTGGTCTGGCCACTTTGATCTATGATGGCACTTGTTGTCACTTCCAGATTGTTGCATATGCATTCTGCTCACATGGTGCCTTGCTTTTCAAACCAAATTGTTCTCACCCCCCTCTCTGACCCTAAATCATCACACACAAAGGTCTGAGGATTTCACGTTTCCATGTGGTCTCTGCACCAGCGAGGGGGGTTTTACATGCAGCGTCAGTGCCAAGCCTGTGCAAATATTCTCCTGCTGTGTGATGCTGCGCCGCATGGTCGAATAAGTTTGCGTTTCCTGCTATGCTAAATTATGCCATTTCTTTTCATTCACTCACAGGCATGCAGGACTTGATTCGACCTACAGCAGTGAGCATACTTCAGCGGTGAAGCCCTTTGCTCTCAAAGTCTCTTTTCCAGCCCTAGATAAATAATTCTGTCCTTTTTCCGTCTCCTACAGCTAGCCTGTTTATATTCATGATGCTATGCTAAGCATAGCAAGATACTTATTCCACAGTTGCATTATGTAACCAACTGGTCATTACCAGCGGATGCTCTGGCCTTGGCTTCCTGTCATGGGGTTTGAGGAGTGTTGGGGGAGTGGAATGCGGCTCTGTACCTGCTGATTAAGGCTGATTGGCTGAGAGAGGTCATGCTGCTGTGGGTGATTGCTCAGGGTCGGCAGACGTTTTGCTGCCGCTCAGCACTACTTCGATTCAAAGGATTTGAATCAAAATGCAAATAGAGAACATGGAAATGTGCTATTACCAATCAAGTTACAGCTTTACTGGGGAATTTGATTATACCTGTGAGTTAAAAAAAGCAGTTATTGTCTTACACTCTAAAAAATCCTGGGTTATTGTTTTTAACCCAAATGCTGGGTTGAGCCTTTTGGGTAATTTTTTTGGGGTTATTTTTCAGTGTTTGAGTAGATTTTGTGTTACCCAGCTCCTGGGTCAAATGTAACAACCCAATGTTTGGGTAGTTTTTGTGTTACCCAGCTCCTGGGTCAAATTTAACAACCCACTGTTTGGGTAGTTTTTGTGTTACTCCGATCCTGGGTCAGACGTAACCCAGCGGTTGAGTTATTTATAGCGGAGATTTTGCGTCCTCTTCAGGAGAGAGCAGTTCTAAGCGCCATCGCATTGATGCATTTCTTCGGTAAAATACAGGTTTGTGTAAAAAAAATTTTATCTATAAAATTGTTACTGTACTGTTTATCACTCAATTTTATGCAAAGCATCATACAGGCGAGTGGTATGAATCACCTAAACGAGTGTCGCGTCGGTCTTTTCGCGTGATGGAAAAGCCTGATGCTTTGCGTAAAATAAACAATTTTATTCATAAAGATACAGAACTTTGGATGTTAAAATATGTCCTCAGAGCTGTTTACTGTTTGTTTATGGCCAGGTTATGGAGTCACAGCATGTTTCGGCTAGAGTGAAACGCAGGTCGGCTGTCCAGTCTTTAGCAGTTCCCTGCCGAACACGACTCCAGCTCGGGCACGAGAACAAGCGCCATTACGGTAGAAACAGAATAACAGACTGGTCGATTACACGTGAATTACTTCTGTTTAATGTTTCATTTTTACATCTAATGTTTGTTAAACGAGTTTAAATAGGTAATATGTGTAGCCTACATATTAAAAACGATATAAATAATGCTGTAAATGATATAAATAAAGGAAAATAAAGGAAGTTATCATGCAAATCAGTAGTTGTGTGGAGTATTTTACAAAAGTTTAGAGGATTTAAGTTAATCTGTAAACATTATTTCATATATGAAGTAAAACAATAAGCTAGTATAGTAAAAATGAATCAACCCATTATGCTGGGTTAAATAAACAACCCAATTTGCTGGGTACAATTAACCCAACATGTGTTCTGTCCTATATTTACCCAGCTCTTGGGTTAATAACTACCCAAATTGGGTTGTTTTTAACCCAGTGTTTTTTAGAGTGTAGTATCATATTTAGATGTGATTGTTGACATATGAGCAAAATCTCTCTCGCTGCTTATATTATGTTTTCATCTAGAGCATTGGAAAATAGATAAATTCACACCAAGGGACTCCTGTAATGCTATATGTTCAGATGCGTCCTGCTTATCCAGACCTTTCATTTTTTTTAAATTCGGTGATCATCTGCCCACACTCATATGATTTTATTTTTCTGGAGGTTCATAGAATACAAAATGCAAAACAAAAGGAGTTACCAAAATATCAAAGCTGCAAGCATGCAATGAAAAGTGAACGGTGATCAACTGAACAGGTTCAGTTGGTTTATTAAAAGATTTGAGGTAAGACAATAAAGTGATTTGCAGTCATATTGAATGACACAAATAGTATCATTTATGTAACAGCCACACAAGCTTTTCAAGCTTTTTTGATGTAAAAATACAAATATCATGACTGAGCAGACAGAGACAGCTGACACTGCTTTCATGTACTTCCTCTGAACTCACTAAAATTGTACAAAATGGGACAATGTCTAGACCTAAATTTGACACAGTTGTGAGACAAACACATACACACTTATTCTGTTTAGAGCTGTAAGCCTATGTTTCTACATTTGTTTCCAATATTATTTGGTTTTAAAGGGAGAGTACACCCAAATATTACTCAAATTGCCCCACATTGACCTTTTTCTTCTGCTGAACATAAAGAAGATATTAAGAAGAATGTTGTTAAGCAAACAGCTTTTGTGACCACTGACTTAAATTCTATAAAAATAAATGAATCAAAAACTGAGACATTTTTCAAAATATCTCCATTTATGTTCTATAGGGTGCGTTCACACTTGTAGTTCGGTTCTCTTGGTTCGTTTGGACCGGACCAAAATAGAAAACAATACATTTGCTCCAGGTCTGCTAAGCGTTCAAACTAGCATTTTTGACAGCGAACCTAAAGGCATAGTGATACGTTCACAACCTGATTGGTCGGGTTGAATGACGTATATTTTGCGACGGAACTCACCGAACACCCCAAACAAAAGGTGTGTTCGACTTGAAGCGGCGCTGTGCGGACCGATCGGTGTATGACATCAAAGTACCCATTCACCGATCGGTCTGCCCAGCGCCGCTTTAAGTCGAACACACCTACTGCCGTCTGCTGGACAGCGCGCTCATTGCTGCGCGTACTTATGATTTTATTTTCACCACCTGCAAACTCACGAAGAGCTCATAAAAGGCACTTTACCTCCTCATTGCTCCACGTTTGCCCTCTGCTCATTTTGTTTTGGATACACCGCTCGTTCCGTGTCGTCAAATCACGTCGCATAGCGTCGCATCTTGTCATTACTTCCTGTTTTTGGAAATGTTGAACTTTGCGATCTCTTTAAGGATGGGTAGATTTTAATTTAAAGCAGAAAAATATGTATGTGTATGTATAATATTATATTTACATTTAAGACACTTATAATAAAAAATTATAAAATATCAATCAAACAAACAAACAAAACATTTACAAAAATGTGCTACAACACTCTCTGGTCTCCACTTTGCAACAAGCTGAGATCTGAACTGTGGTCCCACTGCATGATTAATAAAATCACTAAACTTATATGTCTTGCATTTACAAACACATACACATGCACACACACACTCACACATACATACATACATCACCAGCTTGAACTTAGCCTGACTCCTACCTTTATCTGATCTGTTGTTTACTTACCCCTAGAAGCTCCATCGATCCTTCTCCAAGTGGCACTGTTCATCGAGATGCAGCCTCAGAAATTCTCTACGGAACGATCGAAGGTAGCCACCTTGATTTCCATGCTAACTGGCAGAGCACTGTTGTGGGCACGAGCAATATGGAATGCCAATAGTGCCATAATAAACTCATATGATGCTTTCAATAATAATTTCAAGGAAGTGTTTGGCTCTGCTACAGGAATGCTATCCGTCCCAGACCTACTCCTGCGGCTGCATCAAGGCTCTTCTACCACCAGCGAATACACCCTGCAATTTCGGATGCTAGCGGCGACTAGTGGCTGGAACGAAACCGCTCTCCTCAGTGCCTACTGGCAGGGTTTGAATCCTCGCATCCGCGCTCAAATGGCCATCTATGACGATACTATGGAGTTAGAGAGCTTCATGCAAAGAGCCACACGCATCTCCCAACGGTTGTCAGCCTGCCAGCCTGAGGAAGCCGTCCACCAGCCTGCAGCAGCCACCAGCAGTTCCCCAGTACCAGAACCCATGCACATGGATTCCACCAGACTCACTCGCGCTGAGCGCGCTCGCCGCCTAGCGGCTGGACTATACCTGTATTGCGCTGCTCCAGACCATTTCATTCAAGCCTGCCCCGTCAGGCCCCCACGCCCTGCAGTGAGTACTATTCAACTCGAACCAGTAATCTCAACTTGATCCTTGTTACCAGTACAACTAAACACCACCGATTGTTCTGTTTCAGTCTCCGCCCTCGTCGAATCGGGCTCTTCGGGCAATTTCATATCACGAGACCTCCTAAGCCGTCTCCGTCTGCCCCGCCAACGTCAGGCCCAAGAGCTCCGAGTCGAGACCATTCAGGGAAAACCGCTAGGGCGTGGGCGGGTCAACTACCGAACCCCGCCGATGAAGCTGAAGATTGGATGTCTGCATGAAGAGACCATCACATTTCTGACGTGCCGGCAAAACTGTCTCGTGGAGATCCCCAAACTGCCTGCGTATCTAGTCCGAGCCCAAGTTGCCTGCACCCTAGTCGAAAGTCCGGAACCTCAAGAGACACCTACTGTCCCATCTGACTATGTGGCCTTCCAGGATGTCTTTAGTAAGCAGGCCGCCACCTGCCTTCCATCGGCCATTGGACTGTGCCATCGACCTGCTGCCTGGGATGAAACTCCCCAAGGGTAGAGTATACCCTCTGTCCATCCCGGAGCGCAAGGCCATGGAGGATTACATCCAGGAGGCTCTCAAACAGGGATTCATCCAACCATCCACCTCACCAGCTGCCTCAAGCTTCTTCTTCGTGGGCAAGAAGGACGAGGGCTTGAGGCTGTGTATCGATTATCGCACGCTAATATCGGGTCATGCCGTATGGCCTAGCTAACTCACCGCCAGTCTTCCAAGGCTTCATGAATGAGGTGTTCCGGGAGTTCCTTCATCGCTTCATGATAGTCTACATCGATGATATCCTCATATATTCCCGGAACCTGGCCGAACATCGCCACCACGTGAAGCAGGTCCTCCAGAGGCTCCGACAACATCACCTTTACCTTAAACTGGAGAAGTGTGAATTCCATCACTCCACGGTTCAGTTCCTCGGTTACGTCATCAGCCGGGATGAGATTCAGATGGACCAGGGGAAGGTAACAGCCATCAAGGAGTGGCCGCAGCCCCAAACTGTTAAGGACCTGCAAAGATTCCTTGGATTCGCAAACTTCTACCAAAGGTTTATCAAGAACTTCAGCATACTCACGGCTCCTCTTACCTCCCTGCTCAGAGGAAAGCCCAAGTCCCTGTCCTGGAGCCCCAATGCCCACAAGGCATTCGAACAACTCAAGGAAGCCTTCAGCACGGCCCCCATCCTTTGTCATCTCGATCCCCAAGCTCCCTTTGTGGTGAAAGTGGACGCCTTCACCACCAGAGTCGGGGCCGTGCTGTCGCAGCACTGTGGTGAGCCTCCCAGCCTCCATCCTTGCGCTTACTTTTCCAGAAAACTGACCCCAGCGGAGCAGAACTACGACATCGGCAACCGGGAACTGCTCACCATCAAATTAGCTCTGGAGGAGTGGCGTCACTGGCTGGAGGGAGCCCACCATCCTTTCACTGTCATCACCGACCATAAAAATCTGCAATATCTCAGAGATGCTAAAAGACTCAACCCACGTCAAGCCAGATGGGCATTGTTCTTTACTCGGTTCCAGTTCACCATCACTTACCGTCCCGCAGCCCCCATCCTTCGTCATCCCGATCCCCAAGCTCCCTTCGTGGTGAAAGTGGACGCCTTCACCACCGGAGTCGGAGCCGTGCTGTCGCAGCACTGTGGTGAGCCTCCCAGCCTCCATCCTTGCGCTTACTTTTCCAGAAAACTGACCCCAGCGGAGCAGATCTACGACATCGGCAACCGGGAACTGCTCACCATCAAATTAGCTCTGGAGGAGTGGCGTCACTGGATGGAGGGAGCCCACCATCCTTTCACTGTCATCACCGACCATAAAAATCTGCAATATCTCAGAGATGCTAAAAGACTCAACCCACGTCAAGCCAGATGGGCATTGTTCTCTACTCGGTTCCAGTTCACCATCACTTACCGTCCTGGAAATCGCAACTGCAAAGCCGATGCCCTATCGCGCCTGCACTCTCCCGACACACCCACCGAACCGGAACCCATTCTCCCTCCAGCTCTGATAGTCAGCCCTAGTCATAGGAACATCTCCAAAGACATCCTTGACGCCACTCACACCGAGCCTGCTCCACTGGGAGGCCCAGAGGGGAAAACCTATGTCCCAACATCACAACGCCAAACCCTTCTGGGCTCAGTTCACAGAGTACCGGGCTCTGGATACTCAGGCAGCAAACGGACCCTCTCGCTCCTCCAAGTCCGGTACTGGTGGCCCAGTATGGCCCGGGATGTCACCAGGTACGTCCGAAGCTGCTCAGTCTGTGCCATGTCTCAAACTCCTCGTCATCTTCCCGAGGAAGAAGAAACTTTCTAGCATCTCATACTCACCTGTCATCAACTTGCTCTCCGCATTGTTCAATAAACCCTCTTGTTTGCATCCTTACCTTGTGTCTCTGGCTCGTAGTGTGACAGACCCACTCATGCGCATGATCAGTATACATTAGGTAAATCTTAAATTGTGAACATAACTGTTTGAGGAAGGCTGCAGAATCCTCTGCCAGCTGGTCGCTCCCGCTTCGCAGCAAGCAGCACTCACGCTAACACCAATTCCCTTCACTGTTCATGTTTTGACTTCAGCAAATCAGTTTTAGCAAATGCAAACAACGTGATCATTTTTCCAACATCCAGCCGTGCAAGAAAATATGCAAACCTAAGACGTGATCAATAAGGGAAGTCGTCTTTAACTATTGTAATGTTCTTAAATAAAGAAATACATTTTACATTTAAGTAACCTCTAGTGTATTCTTAACCTTGGACCTTATTCTTGAAACACAAAATGACCAGTAAAAAAGTGGCAAGCACCAAAAGCAGCCCATATTGAATCTATAAGTTCTCTTTAACTGAAAAATATGCATTTTCACATATACATACACACACACACACACACACACACACATTTATATGTTTGTGTGTGTGTGTCCCTTACTCTGTCCCTTATTTTTCTATTCTGAAGTTGGCAACCCTAAGTGTTGCTGATCAAGTAAGTAAATCCATTAGTGCTTCAGTGACTGTGATTAGTTGTTAATGACAGCTCTCCCTGTTGAGCCCAGAAAGTTCTCTCAACAGTCTGTGCAATATATTATCTGAAGGAGACCACACAGAGCACACGCTCTTCTGAAAACTGTAGATCTGTCTTAATTCTCCATGAGCCATGGAATGTTTATCCAGGACAAACACCAGAGCTTCATAAATTGCATTTCATCATGAAATCAGACATACAGACTGTGGGTTGTTGGCATGGCTTCACACTTGCTCATGATAATACAGCATGCAGATGATCAGAATGCAAGACAAGAACTGAAGTCATTTGATCTGAGTTCTACCCTAATTAACCTGTGTTTCCCTTGTTTGTGTATGTATGTGTATGTGTGTGTGTGTGTGTGTGTGTGTGTACAAGGGCAGATTATTACACCTGATTAAACTGCAACAGGCATAATTATCAACTCATACATGACCTGTTTTGATTATATGCAACAACACAGAAATGGCATTTGCATTCCGACATTTCCACGACGTCAGGGGCCAGTTGCATAAAAGGATTACTGGATTTACAAGTCACCTAATTTTTTCTTTAAGACTATTCATATTTTTTTTTTAATTCAGTTACATAAAAGTATAGATTAGTCTGTTAATTCAAAAAATAAGACTGATTACTTATTGGCTAACTGCTAGTTGGTCAAACTCATACTTAAGGCACTGTCTTAACATAAAGGCTTATGCAACTGGCCCCATCTGTGCTGGGTAATAACTATTACATGTAATCTGGATTACTTAATCAGATTCGAAAAGTACTTGATTACTTGAGTACTTGAATTTAGAATATATTATGTTTTTAAAATGTTTATAATCAGATTACAGCTACTTATTTATGGCAGGGCTGTACGTTAACTTTTTTTTCACATAGCACTGGTGCTACAGAGGTTGAAAGTTTTGTAGCACAGGCCAAAAAGTTGTAGCACAAGTATAAAACGTCTGTTATGCACGTGCGACATATATGTCGCACTGTACAGCCCTGTATGGATAGCATAATTACATATTATTCACACTTTATTTTGACCTACAATGTTTACTTGAAGTCCCCCAGAGATTTTAAGTGAATTTCAATAATTTAACAACACATTCATATTTTCACAGTTCTCTGATGTCTATTCATGGTCACACTGACATGCAGGTAAACAAATAAAATATTTATATTTTTAGCGTTAAAGTCTTGTTTTTATTTTATTTAAGTTTACATTTTTATGATTTAATTAATTCGCTTTTCATCAACTCACAAACCCCCTGCAGTTCCTTCGTAAACTACAGTTTGGGAAACCCTGACATTTAATTCACTTCAGGTTGTTGATAATAAAGAATAGAATATCTTTTCTTTCTTTTTTTTTGTATTTTTATGTCAACTGGGTATACAGAATTCCTATGTAAATCTATGTGATGAACTAGTTATGGCAGAAGTAATCAAAAAGTAGACAGAATACATTACAAAAATATGTAATCCAATATAATACGTTACTAACTACAATTTTTGTCATGCAATTTGTAATCGGTAACAGACTACAATTTGTAAGTAATCCACCCAACACTGCATATCAATATACTGTGTGACTTTGTTTCAAGTGCTCCATACTGCTCTGTCTCCCTCAGTACTGCCAGTGAGATATTTCTTGAGGGGGGCCCGTTGGCTGCCTCTGTGCTTCAAGCCCCTTATGCTGTTTGCATGTCAGAGAAGAAGGGGGAAAAGCAAAGAAAAGAACTCCCTTGAGTCCATGTGAACTAGGAACACTTGGCAAAATACAGGCAAAAAAGGAAAATAAATTTGAACAGTTCTAAAATGTACTCTGTGAATTATTGCATATCTGTAAAACAAGAAGTTCCAAACCTGCGGTTTACGCTGGGAATGTGTTCATCATCATGCAGTGGCACTGACTGCTTAATAAAAACTTATGAGCTCAAAATCTGCTATTATACAGCTTCATTAACACAATCCTGCAGCACGATCGTGCCTTCATTACCACTCTCCCTGTCGAAACAGATGGCCACTGTCTGTCTGCCTTATTTATTTAACCCTCATGTGGTGTTCGGGTCCTTTTTGCTCTGAAAAATTTTTCTTTTTCCCGAAAATACTAGTTAATGTTATCGCATTGGACTGAAATTTTGTGACTTTGTTCACAAAGGGTATAACTAACTCTAAAAAATTTTTTGATAATTTTCATACTTTTCTGGGGGAGATTTTTCACCTTGTTACACCATCTTTGGTGATAATATAGCATAATGAGTGATTTATAAGCAATTTTTGAGGCCGGGTCCTTTTTGCTCTGTAACCTCGTTAGTGTGAAAGGGTTCTGAACACAACACAAGGGTTAAATGGTTATTTGTTGATTTAACTTAGCAGGTTGTTTCTCAAATGTGTAATTAAAAGGCCTGTCTTTTGTCTTATCTTGATAGGCTGCTACTTTGTCGTTAATGGATGAAGAATTGGACTAACAGTATCACGTATGATCATAATTGTCTGGATATGGCTGCTTAAGTCTAGTTATGACAGTCCCCACCCTCAACATAGCCCCAAGATATGACTGTCGAGATCTGGTTAAGTCTACGGAAACATGAATCCTCATACATTTCTCCTCATGTCTGTGTAATGTTGCCTTTAAAGATGTATTCTTTTGTGGTACCATGTTAATGGAATCTAAATTGAATTAAATTTCTGTTACTATTTATATTGACGTTAGCCATTGACTTCTATAGTATGGAAAAAAATAGTATGATGGCTTCCATCAGGGGCATAGCAGCCATTTTAAAAGTAGCGGGGACAGCTGTCAGGTGATGTGACCCTCAACGGCCAAACAAATTATGTACATAATGTACAAAGTACATTCATGTTCACATAATATATTATATATAGAATACTAATTGGCGTGTTTTAGAGCATCCTAATGGCAATTTTGGGAAGATGCCATGATAGCTTACAGGAAGCAAGACAGCTTACAGAGACCTATTTTTTGTGATATCAGACTAACACTAAATCTAACCCTAATTTAAAAATAACTGCAGGACTTGGGACTTTGAGACCACTGTGGACATCTATACTTTATTTTTATTAAATAAAGATATTTTATGCACAATATTTCAGTTACACGACACTTAAACAATAACTTTTACCCTAATTCTTAACAGTTGGACAAAAAAAAGTGTCTTTAAAAACTATTGGAACACACTGCTAAATGAGTAAATGTAAAATGAGTAAAATACCTATACAACAAATTTTATTTAACAATTTGAACATAAAATGAAAATATATATTAATGTTTAATTCCTTAAAACATTGGCAAGTAGTCCCAGTTAAAAAAAAGCACTGACTTAAAATAATTATCTTCTTTCAAGTTCTCACCTGTATAGATTCTGGAGAGGTCGAGCAACTGTTGCATTTACCCCCAAACCGCCCAATGAGCAAAGTGAAATCGCCAGAGCAACAGGAGATTTGAAGCTCATAACAGATGCGCCCAAGAGATGATTCGCCTTGTGATTGGCTGAATGTTAGTTCACTCAAATCTAAATAATTTGCTGTAAAGTTGCTTTGCAATGATTTGTATCATGAAAAGCGCCGTACAAATAAACTTGAATTGAATTAAACTTGAATTATCATGTCCAACCAACACGCCACCATCCTGTTCTAGCTTTTCATCAAGTCATGTTGGAAATGAAACATCCTTTCTCACCGATCACGTTTAAAGTGGAGTTTCCCACACCTTGCTCTCAGTCTTCATTCGGAGGTACAAAATGTGGTTTTATTTTACTGAGCCTCCTAAAGCCGTTGTGAGCCTGCTTTGATCTCCTCCCGTAATATGAGTGTTTTATTGCATCTGTCAGCATCATCAAAGTAGAGCACAATAAAGCCGTAGGCTTCATTCTTCCCCTCTCTCTCCGTTTATTTACCATTTGTTCTTTTTATCTTCTTTTTATTATTCCTTGTGGCAACTCTTTAAGGGTGTCAAGGGTTTGATCCCCTGACAACAAACCGAGTTTGACACAAACAAGGTCGGGCTTCCTCCCAACACGGTGCCATTAAAGACATCGGGTACTATACAGTAATTGTGGTGTGGGGTTAAATTGATCCGGTTTTCGCATGATTCATTGACCGTGAATGAAATTGGATGCCGTTGTGAGACATTAGTTTAGAATTCATCAAACTCAGTGGCGCTTAATGAAGTCTAGGACATTGGACCACACTTTAGGGAATTTAATTAAAGCGGAGATGAATTTATTGGGGTACCGGAGTAATTTCATATCTGTATGTCTGAGAAATAGAGGTGAAAAGATTCGAGATTGGCAGGAAGAAGACAGGATGAGTGAGATACCATTAAACAGCTGTTAAATGGATTACACACCAAAGCCTTCAACAATTTCATAGACATACATTTGCAGCCAAGCATGGAAAGGGCAGAGACAGACACAAACACAATAATTAAGCAGCTCCTGGTTGAGTACTGGCTGGGTGACAGAAGGGCTTTTTAATTCCACCATGACAACACGCTGAGTTCGTTCAGGTAGACATTCCCTGGAGACATGGGCTTAAAACACACACTCACACATCCTACTTATGCAGTTAAACGCAAATTGAATTGCAAAGTAATGGGTTATTCCATCTGTGTGGTGTAATATTGTTTGTCCTTGGTAAAGGTAGACAACCAGTAATGGCTATAGTTAAATAAAGACAGTCATTATTGATATTGGCATAAAGAATGAACTGTGAAAAACAAACAAACATTCAGGATTTACAGTATGTAAAGTGCGAAAGTGGCTAATGATATAAAATGGCTGTCAGAGGAGAGGACATGGACAGATGGGACATAGATGACCATTTGAACTTGAGACATTCCATCAGGCTAACAGTTAACATATCTAATTCTGTCCGATATGCCTTTTTTTAACCTTTAAAGCACAACAAAAGATTATTAAACATAATGATTTAAAATTTACTTTAAAGTAAAACTTTTAATTGTGTACTCAAGAAACATGAAACAAGAAGTGTAATGAAAGTGTACTCTCTTTAATTACACTTACAGTAAATTACCTTGTAGTTCATTAAAACCCTCTACCGCACGCATTATGATAGACCTACAGAAAAAAATATTTGAATATTTTTATTTTCTAAGAATAGCTTAACTTGAAGTGCTGTAAAAAAAAATTGGGAAAAAAATATTATTTTAAGGTACTTTATGATATGTTGCCATATGGCTACACCATGCGGTAGAGGGTTAAAATTGAAAGTACAGTTTTCAAAAGAACAAAAATATAAATTTCGATTTACGATTCAATAAATTGACATCTTGTACAGGGGAAATACATGTTTTCATGGCACACAGACCCTTTTATTTCAAAGGATTAAGGAAAAATTATTGATTTGATCTGTATGCTCCTTGTACGTTCTGTTTACTAGTCCATGCTGTGATTTATCGCTAAGTAATTTTGTTGCAATGTGTTTTTGTTGTGATGTTTAAAGCATTACACATTCATTCACCATGCAGCACTATGGGGCTCTGTGTAAATAATCAACCTCAAGGTAATTATGTCATCCATGATGCTGTGGTCCATAAAGAAAGACGCCGAAAGCTTAATTAACACTCACAAACAAACACTAACAGACATATTTGCGCTTGTTATCAAAGCTAAAGGGAAAAAGAGCAGTAAAGTCTTTTGGCATACACTCCCAGTTATACTGAGAAGAATACTTTGTATTTAATACTTTAATTTAGTGTTCTACAAAATCAACCTTCAAATGGTCTTTTTAACTTACCTCCTACACAGTCTCCTCGTTTTCTCCTTCTCCTTCTCTTTGATGAGGCTCTTGAGTAATCAGAGTTCCTGCTCCGTGTCTGCACACGTAAGAAACTGTACTGAAGTGACCCGACCATTTCCACTGCGCTTATGAAATCACTCCAGTTTTACTTCTCTTATCTGTCTCCATCTACAAGTCTCTTACCTCCTGTGCGATAAGGGCCACATGAAGAACTATCTGAAAACATTTCCCTCTTTCATCTTTCCTCCTCATTCATCCTCCATTCTCCAAAGACTATCTGAGCTTGAAGCAAAAACATCACGTTCTGTCAGACAGGCACAAGTATGTGTGTATCACAATGACTGTAGAGTGAGTATCTCAAACTCTGTAGAATTGTTCAAAAAACCACCCTGGAGAGTGTGAAAGTTTTTTTGATAAAGTGTTCTTTTTGGAGACATCATCTGCTTGTTTGTTTGAGCAGACTCCAGAGGCGAAGGAATTTCCTTAGTCTGTATAAAAGCTGGCTCACATTCAAACGCCCTCTCCCGCCCCCCTGAGGTGCTCAGAAAATTATGATAACTGTCGCTGTTTACTTAATGCTCTTCAAATTATTGAGATGTCTTCCTCAGAGCATCTGTCTTTGCAATATGTACAACAGACCTCTGAGGCTGGATGAAGCTTTACTGAGAACACAAAGCCTGCCGAAAGATTTATACTTTAATTCATTATTTACGGTTGATGTCTTGCCTAACAGAAATATTACATTGCCAGTCAAATTTTTTTTTTTCCTGTTACAGTGGGATCTGAGCAGTCTTAAAGAGATGAAAATGAAAATTGATGAGTTACTCACTCTCATGTTACTCCTTGCATGCTGTTTTTTCATGAAGAAACTGAACCCATCAGGATTTTAAGTAGAAGTAGATTTAAGACTAAAATTTATATAATTTAATGACACAATTAATCAAATTAAACACTACCATTCAAAAGATTGGGGTCGGAAAGATGTTTTTGAAAGAAGTATCTTATGCTCACCAAGGTTGCATTTATTTGATCAAAAACACAGTAAAAAAAGTAATATTGTGAAATATTATCACAATTTGAAATATTTGTTTTCTATTGTAATATATTTTAATATGTAATTTATTCCTGTGATGCAAATCATTACTCCAGTCTCTCAGTGTCACATGATCCATCAGGAATCATTCTACAGATGCACAATATTTTTGTGTAAACCATGGTATATTTTTTATTCTTTGATGAATAGAAAGTTCAAAATAATTTTTATATTTTTTTATATTATAAATGTCTTTACTGTCACGTATAATCAAAAACCACATGAACTTCACATGTGCAATCACGTTAAAATCACATGTGAATTATATGGAACACATGTGAAACACACGTGAAACACATAAGGAAACATGATCACATGGGTTTCACACATTTACACCATGAAAATGTTCCAAAACCACATTTCACACGTGCTCCATAATAAGTATTTCTTTAAATCTTATTAACCCTAAACATCTAAATGGTAGTGTGTGTGTTTGTGTATGTATATATCTATATACATTTATTGGAAAATGGCATCTGAGGAACCGCACGCCAGTGGTTTGAGTCTTACCTCTCAGATAGGTCCTTCTGTAAATGTAAATATAGAGTATATACATATATATTGTGGAAAAAAAATAACTATGAAAAGTTTTTGCATGACAAGAGCTGCAATATGAGTACAATATGATATAAATTATAGCAAATAATAATGACAGAAAATTTACTTTTGGGTGAACTATCTCTTTAAAGTTGTGATCATTTCTTTGGAGCAGTTGTATGCTGGAATGCTTTGTAAGAGTTTTAAAATGACTCTCACGGTCCGAGTGGCCTGTGAGTGCACTGACAGCCGAAATAAAGATGGAGTCACTTCAGCTCATTTCTGCTGCGAGAAGCAAATTTGATTCAGCTCATGGTCACATTTCACTTCCTCTGACACCCATTCTGACATGCACCCCGCAAGCTCTCATCTCAGCGGCACTGTGGACCATCAGGCAGCTGCGGTCACCCACTATCATATGAGGTCAGCTCTGCACTGAGTTCATTTTAAAGATTAAAATATTATTAAAGTTTAAATGTAATGCAGAGCGAGACCCATCAGTGTCATACTGTGTGCTGCGAGTTCACGGACGGGAAAAGCTTTTGAAAGAGAGGCTTTTCCGACATTGAACCGCAAGGGATATGATTATAGAAGCTCCTCTATCTCCAAGAAGTCTAAGAGAGGGGCAAGAGAGCGGGTGGTTAATGTGTGTGTGTTTGAGGAGTTACTGAATATATGTGTATCTGAGCCTGTAGGCGATCTGTCCTACTTTATGGTTTCACATAGTCCAACAGCACACACTAGAGCTTGCACAAATACTTATTTTTCTAGTTGACTAATCAGTGAGTCCTTACCTTAAGTAAATAACACTCTGTGTGCTGCATTAGTGGTCTCTCAGGTAACTCATGTTTCTGGTATCACTGCATTCACAAATGTCTTATATTTTTTGTCTTGTACTGTAAATGAACTTTGTGAATGCAAAATAGTTTGTATGAACTTTATAAAAGAATAAGATATAATAACTGAATATCCAACCAGCAAAAGAATGAAGTGATATTTTTAATGAATAATCTAAATCCAATTAATTAATCTATAGAAAATATATGTTCTATAGATGTGTATATATATATA
>NW_015667306.1:78050-89020 GCF_001515625.1 Sinocyclocheilus rhinocerous
TATATATATATATATATATTTATATATATATTTTTTTTCTTTTTTTATTTAGTAATGTCAAGCTCAAATAGGATTTGACATTTATGTAGGTTTTCTTTTGGGTTTGTGATTTGCCTCCACACCCTGGTCAGTCATGGTTGGCAATGATAGGTTTAGGCCTCAGTTGTGTCCTGTTGTTTGAATGAGTTTCTATCTGAAGATTTGTGGCACACACAGCCCCATCACCCCCACGTCCATGCCGATGTAATAACTGTCTTTGGCAAGAACACTTGAGTGTGCCCACTCTGTCCCTGTGTCACAGCGGCCTGACCCACTGATGGGATCATAGATATCAGAGATGCCCAAAGAGACTCCCATCAGTCAGACTGCTACTGTCTGAATCAGCTTCTGAAAGACCTGTCCCACAGCAGTGATCCTTCTTTACTTAAGCATAAATCAGGCTATGAAAACAGTAAACCTGCTATTTTGGAAGACAAGGATAATGAATTTACACCGTCACAGTCAATTAGGGAGCTCTTGGGCCCTATAAATAGGCGATAAATTGAGAAGTATCTACCGTATTGGCCCGAATATAAGACGACCCTGATTATAAGACGACCCCCTTTTTCCAGATGTACCTACCAGACACACAGAGAAGAGATAGATCTTCGTAGAGTACAAGGGCTAGTGACCTCAGTCAAGTTTTCAAAAAGTACTTAAATATAAAGATACAGTTGCCATGAAAGTTGTGTGGGGTCAAGTTGGATGAGAATTTGTACTGCTTGATCTGACTCAAATACATAAATGATTATATAAGTTTTTGAAGAATGTGTCAACTGCTTTTTTGAAAACTCCATTCAATGAAAGTAAGTGGTGTGCAAAAATAAATAAAATGTTTGAGTTTCATTGTATGGACAAATGAAAACAAAAATCAAAATATTTTCTTTTATGTTCCACAGAGGGATAGTCATACAGGTTCAGAGGATGAAGAGAAAAATTTACCATGTTAAAGTCTAGGGGTGAATTGACTAGGAATGAATTGTGGCTGCTGAAATCGGCATTTATTTGCATGTGATGTCTGTGTTGTTTTAGTGCCCAATTCACTAAAGGAATTATGCAAATCAGGTAACACCACGAATCTGTGCTTAACACAATTTGCATGACAAAACTCCCCCTCTTGCAGGCCGGCTTTTGAGTGCTTGGTTTTGGAGGATGCAGCAGACTACAGAGCTCTGGATAAACTTTACTGGGACTTTACAGGAACTGCCACTATGATCTAGACCAGTGTTTCCCAACCGGGGTGCCGCGGCTGTCGAGAGCAGGGGTGCCGTGTAAAAAATCATTTTTTAATGAAAGGTTGGGAAATACTGATCTAGACATCTGAATCGGCTCTTTAAAATGGCTTGTACTGTAATGAACTTGTTTACACTTTTGCATCTGGATATACTGTATTCAATGCTATTTTAAAGCATTTAGGGCCAGGTTAAACTGAACTGCAGTTGGTTAGTGAATGAGATTGCAGGTTGCAGATATTGCTGGTTGCAGGTTTTTGAGCGGAAATACTGTCAAAATGACACGACATGAGGGTTAAGTATAACTTTGCAGTTAGTAAATGATTCTATCACACTAATTTCATGTTAACACGTAATGTTTTTGTAGGCATACTATATTTTAATGTTTGTTACCCTGTCATATATACTTTCATTATAAATTCCTTACTGTAATCACTATTTTTGCTACATATACAACAAAGGAAGGAGTCGTGTTTTTGCACTGGGTCCTATATGATGTTACGGCACTGGCTGGAGAGGTTTCCTACACTCATCTCTAATTGCATAATCAGAGCACTAATTTTAACGCCTTAATCAAACTGTATCAAAGGATAGTTCACTAGCTTGTGAACTGGAAGGCTAGAGAATCTAAAGAAAACAGAAGTGCAAAAGACTGGGTATAACGGTATTGTGGTGAATTAATTTTATTAGAACACTCTGAATGCCTTTGTACCTTACCATTAACTGTGTAATGAGGCAAAATATGATGAGAACAAAATGTCTTAATGGCATAGTTTTAACCGTTATAATGAATAATGTATCATGGGAAATTCTGGATTTTATGTTAATTAGTCAGTGGAGTAAACACCTTGCTCTCAGGAGCACCAGGGGTGCTACAGCAGCTGCTCGCTCAGTTCTGGCTCTAATGAATTTGGCAAGAAGTGATAAGAGATGGAGTTTCCATAGTCTTGCACCAACTGACCATGTTAATGAAGAACTTCAATCCTCATTCTCACATAGTGTGATTAAACCTGGTGTTAAGAACTAATGGTAAAGACTCCTTCACAATGGTTCCAGGTTTAGTCACACAACCCATGAACTGGAGGACTACTTATAACATATTCTGGCTCTGGCATCATTTACTCACCGGAATGTCATTCCAAATCCAAATTTGTTTTGCTTTCTAATGGAATGTGCAAGGAAACATGCTAATGATGATTAATTGATTTCCTTACAATTAAAGCATATGATGACCAAGGGCTACCATGCAAAATAGAAGTTTTATTCTTAAGTTGTCATATATGACACATGCTATGTTCAAAGTCGCCTAAAGCCATGTGATAGCTTTCAAGTTACACACTAAACATCTTGGAAAGTTCCCTAATAGCTCTTAAAACTCATCCACTCTTGGACAATTTAAAACTTGGCACATTGCAATCACTTATGAGATATGCATGGTCTAATGGCACCCAACATTAGTTTGAAGATGACTTGACTCATGAAAACACACTCATATTTTGAGGCAGAAATCATGACAGATGTCAAGCTGTGCAGGTCTGGTGGCCTTGTGTGGAACAACAATGCTAAATACTTTCAAAATTATGCATTTATAACAAAAAGAAAACATCTTTATACAACCTTTAAATTAAATATTAAATATGGGTTCAATTGGAACAAGGATATACAAGTTTGTGCTGACCACAGAGTATTTTGTACAGTGAATTGGCTTAGTAAATATAATAAATAATAATAATACATTTCAACATTAGAGTTTAAGGACATTTTGTTCACATTTTGTACGGTAAGCAATTTCAGTGTGTTGAGTCACCATTTAAATGTCCAATGAAAAATATGCATACTGAATCAAAATTAATGCATGGAACAACTGCATTAGAGTTGCATTAAGGAGATGCACTGAATATCAATCAAACACAAATCACATGAGTCACAAACAAGTACAGAACTAACAGTCCCTTAAAAATGCCCAGAAATGTGAAGACAGTGCAGTAATGCACAACACAAATAAGAGTTCTATCGTTCTAAGAGCGCAAAATGTTAAAATGTAAATCTCAATGAAACACCAATAACAACAGCAAAAAAATTAAAGTCTTGGTAGTCTAAGCAACACTAAAAAAAAAAAAAAAAAACTTCACTGCAATTCCCAATTTCCCATAGTAGCTATCTCACGTGTTATCAGACAGAATTTAAAATGCAGGAGGGCATTTCAATTGATAAAGCAAGGCTGTATTGTGCTGAACATATTCCAGAAATGTATGTTGCTATTCTTGATCCCTCTAAGACTTCCCTTGAGCAGTAAACTCAAAAACAAGAGAAAAAACTGAAAAGCTTATGTTAAGTGAAGAACATCTCCCAAGCTGTGACTTACATGATTTAATATTGTAAGAACTGACTTTGGCATTTTAGTTTTTCCATCTTCTGAAAATATTCTGAAAATAGCCTTCTCTAAAAAAAACACACACACACATTTGCATGATTATTGTTGTTGACACTAACCTTTGGTAACATTATCCTTTTTTGCAATAATGCCAATGAAGCTACTTTCAATTGAATAGTGTGTGTGTGTGTGTGTGTGTGTATGTATGTGTGTGTGTGTGTGTGTGTGTGTGTGTGAGTAAAGAGAGAAAAAAACAGCATGTTCATGAAGGGTTCAGGAGTATGTGACTTTACCTATAGGATGATGCTTTGATATTTAAATTTTCTCACTGGATGGAGAATCTGACATGCGCCTGCTAGACAGGATGCTGAAAAACATGCAAGGACCTGACAGACATCTAGACGGAGAGATGGACAGATGAGGGGTCTGAAAGACAAGGGGATAGACAGACAGGCAGAAGACAACAGAGTCTTACCTCTGTCGGAGATGCTGTACCTGTTTGGCAAGCTGTGTGTGTAGGAAAACTATCACCTTATTTCACTCCAGATGGAATATTCATGCCTTCTGGTTCTCACTTCCTTTGCAGACACACCTGCACACACATACGCACAGATTTATCAGACTCTTGTCTTTATATATCTCACCACTATTTCTGCTTTTGCTTACAGCCAAGGCAGGTCCCGCCGAATGCATGAAATTATTACTTGATAAGAGAGTCTTTCTATGGAAATTTGCGAGGACATTATCCAGTAATAGATGTCCTATTTGTAGATATGCTCAGCTGCAGTTGTAAAAGTATTTAACATCAGATAAGCTAGCAGATACTGTAAATCAGGCTTTCGCAAATAGGGATTTATGAGAGAACTGCAAGCAGTTTGTAAATTAATTAAATCAAATGTAAAATTAAAATAAACACAATGGCCACACACACAAAAAAATCGAAATACAACTGAAATAGCAATGTATCTTATGAAGCATATTGTCTGTATAGTTGTATTGTAACTTGTAATGATAGTTGGTTCTTGTAAAAAGTGAACTAAAACGTAAAGTGAACCTTAAAGGTAACTATTTCCATTTCCATCATTTCCATTAGCAATAGAGTCTTTGTTCTTTGGATCTGGATGTCTTAGTTGTAGCAAGCCATTTTCATATGAAATGAAATGTCATAATCGAAGTTCAAATTGCAATAGTCATGCAGAGTCATGCAGCCCTATATAGAGACATCAGAAAACCATGAACATGAAAATGTGTATAAATTATGAAAGTGAAAGTGACATGACGCGTAGCCAAGGATGGTGTCCCATACTCGTAATTTGTGCTCTGTATTTAACCCATCCAAGTGCGCACACATAGCAGTGAGTAGTGAGAGCACACATACACACACAAACACACACACACTGTGAACACACACCCGGAGCAGTGGGCAGCCATTTTTTGCTGTGACGCCCAGGGAGCAGTTGAGGGTTCGGTGCCTTGCTCAAGGGTCTCTCCTCAGCTGTGGTATTGAGAGTGGAAGAGAGCGCTGGTCATTCACTCCCCCCACCTACAATCCCTGCCGGTACTGAGACTCGAACCAGCGACCTTTGGGTCCGACTCTCTAACCATTAGGCCTTCCCTTTAACTTCCCCTGGCGAGTCTTTATTGAACGATTAATTTAAAATATTTACTTGAAGTACCCGCTGACATTTAAAGTCTGAGAGATTCTGCTGACAAAAAAGTTTGGGATCCCCTGCTGTAGAAGAAGAACCATCTTCCCATTCATTAGCTGCTGATAGTGATTTTCTTTATTTTTTATTTTGGAATACTATGTATAGAATGCGTCTTCTACCTAACAGATATGAAATATGTGTCTTGAGGAATAGTACTTGTCTGAGCAACAGCCCTAAGCTATGTGAACAGGATTCAATTCACCTACAATCCCTGCCGGTACTGAGACTCGAACCAGCGACCTTTGGGTCCGACTCTCTAACCATTAGGCCTTCCCTTTAACTTCCCCTGGCGAGTCTTTATTGAACGATTAATTTAAAATATTTACTTGAAGTACCCGCTGACATTTAAAGTCTGAGAGATTCTGCTGACAAAAAAGTTTGGGATCCCCTGCTGTAGAAGAAGAACCATCTTCCCATTCATTAGCTGCTGATAGTGATTTTCTTTATTTTTTATTTTGGAATACTATGTATAGAATGCGTCTTCTACCTAACAGATATGAAATATGTGTCTTGAGGAATAGTACTTGTCTGAGCAACAGCCCTAAGCTATGTGAACAGGATTCAATTCAATTCAATTCAAGTTTATTTGTATAGCGCTTTTCACAATACAAATCGTTGCAAAGCAACTTTACAGCAAATTAAGTTTCTACAATATTTAGTGGTAGCTTATCAGTGGTGACTGTCAGTTAATGTACATATGGCAGAAATGTATGGAAAAATCAATTAAAGACGTAATCAATTAAAGACGTAATCAAACAGACGATGAACACTGTTAACAGCAATTATTATATGATGCAAACAAACTTATAGCAAAATTTGGTAGTTCTGTAAGTTGTTTCAGGGTTGGCATCATCTGAGCTCCTCTGAGGGGTTGGCATCATCTCTTCTCAGGTGTTCTGGATCCAGACTGAAACTTGTGTAAATCCTAGTTATGTGGCAAAAACAGAGAAACAAATAGACAGTTATGTCAATTGTAATCTAAAAGTAATTAAAACGTAACCACGGGATGTCAATCCCGTGGCAGAAACAGAGAAACAAATAGAGACATAATGGTTCCAACCAAGCAAAATGTATTTGTTTAACCCAAGCTAAAGAATAAAAATGTGCATTTGATCAGATATAATCAGGAAACAGGGGAGTCAGGGGAAAGGCCAATCCTGTTTCCTGCAGCACTTTTTGGTAGCTGAATCTGCAGTGCCATGGCAAAAACAAACAAAACCTGCCTGAGCTGTGAGCTTGCAGTTTGCATTAATGTGATGAATTATAAAAAATGCCTTCTGTAAATTTATACGTAGGCATCATGCCTTTAATACAGTGTAATTGGTATTGTCCCATTTACAAACACGAGTCTTATGAACTGATTCTTTTTTTAATTGCTCCAAAAGATTTATAGACTCATCAGTTATTGGTTTGAATCTTTTATATGTTGGGGTTTACTGACATTAGATTGGCTGATATGTCTTTGGGGGTGGGGTTTGGAAGAGGGGGCGTGGTCTAATTCAGTGTTTAAGTCCCTGTCCCAAGTGGCACACTTCATGTGCACTTGCAGTCTTGCAGACTTACAATGGCCAGCGCATGTCCGTTAAGTCCATGAGACTGTAGGGTGTCCCATTCGTCATTTTAGCTTTCAGAAGGATGCTCGCGAGCGCCCCCTTTGCAGCTGCTATGTGCCCTCGATGCACACTTCTGCCGATCACTGAGGCGAGCTCTGCAGCAGACTTTTATCCGACAGTCAAAGCTACATTACGTCACAAAAGTGTGGACTCAGAGGAAGACCGCGAGGATTTAGGGTGCAATTTGGGACAGGGCCTAAGTTTATCAGGAGTTTGCAAAATGGCTGAAATGGCTTAATTCCCCCAAAACATGCACTCGTCCTCTCCTTTTATTGTTCACATACACACATACAGAAAAATGGTCCTAAACAGTACGAGAAAAGGGTTCTTCGGCTTGTAACAATAGCAGAACCCTTTTTAGTGCTAAATAGAAGTGTCAATTAGGTACTTTTATTTTTTTAATGACGTGAAATTGTACCAAAAATGACAGTGTTCTAACAACAGTTATTAGCAGAATACATTAATGAATGACAATGGACATTGAACATAAAAAAAGCACAATTGAGTTTAGATATACAATGTGTCTCCTTTCATTTGTTTATGTGACAACAGTAGTTTATGAAGGCCAAAAGTAGTATGTGAGCACTTCACAATGTTAAAAGAAAAAAGTAATATAAAGTCATGGGATAGCTGGGTATATTTATGCATAAACCCTAGTAATAAAACAAATCTAACAAAATGGACCATAAATTCAATATCTTTATTACTTACTTAATGAAGAAGAGGAGAGTATCCTTACCTGAATAGAGCTGGTCACACTTACATGTTTTCTTAAACTAAAAAGAGAAAAGACATAGGAAACCAATTAGCATTTAAAAGTTATCATTTATAGACATTTTAAGAAAGAAATTATTTACCTGTTGAGAGTGTGTTGACAGTCTGTGTAGTTGGATGGCTGAGCTCCAGAAAATCAGTAATGAGACATCTTAGAGTGTGGCCTCGTTTAGGGGTTTACATTAAAACAACAACAACAACAATAACCACAACAGCAGCATTGCAGATGATGAGGTTGTAGGATGTGATACATCTGAAATATCCAATTGAGTTTAGAGTTACAGTGTGTTTATGTAAAAACAAATATGTTTATGAAGGCCAAAAGCAAAAATGGACAGTATGTGAGCCCTTCACCATCTTGTGGGATAGTTTTAATATTTTTTTTGTGAATGGGTATGTTTATACACAGGGATGGGCAGTATTTGAAATACATGTATTTGAAATACAAAATACTATTTTGTTTTTAAATACCTTTTTGCATTTAAATACATTTAATCTTAGTATTTTTGTATTTTCAAAATACATAAGGTACTTTGCCAAACAACCTCCTTATTAGACTGCTGATTTCCTGCAGGGATGGGCAGTATTTCAAATACATGTATTTGAAATACTATTTTGTATTTTGTATTTAAATACCTTTGGAAAAAGTCAAATGTATTTTGTATTTAAATACATTTAATCTTAGTATTTTTGTATTTAGTATTTTTGTATACTTGTTGATCCAGGAAATCAGCAGTCTAATTAAGAGGTTGATTGGCAAAAAGTATTTTTGTTATTTTGAAAATACAAAAATACTAAGCATAAATGTATTTAAATACAAAATAGTATTTCAAATGCATGTATTTGAAATACTGCCCATCCCTGTTTATACATACCCAAGTAATAATTAAAAAAAAATCTAACAATATGAATTATAAAATCATTGTCTCTTTTACTTAGTGGAGAAGAGGAGAGAACTTTCCACAGCTTAGCAGAGCTGCACACACTTATATGTAACCAAAAACTAAAAAAAAAGAGATAAGAACATGTTTGTTTGGAAACCAGTTACAATTTTAAAGTTAAATTTGTATTTAAATTTAAGAATGAAATCATTTACCTGTTGAAAGTGTGTTGACAGTCTGTGTAGTTGGATCACTGAACTCCAGAAAATCAGTAATGAGATGCTTTGACAGTTACAGATTTGAAAAACAAAAGGGCGGGAACAAAGAACCCTAAACTCTAACACAAAGAACCATTTCAGCATAAAAGGGTTATTCAGAATGCTATGGTTCTAAATAAATCCATTACTGCATGTAAAGAACCTTTAAAGAACCATCTTTTTTTAGAGTGTACAGTATCAATTAATGACACAGTTTTAACTGTCATGGTGTGTGCATGAACGTGTGATGATTACCTGCTAATTACGTTGTTTACCAAATATTTACCACTATCCTTTAAACACTAGGTTTTAACCATTTGTCATCAAGAAGTTTTTATTCATTTAAAAATTTAAAAATTTAGTATGATAACATTTTCTTTTATATATTTTAATAAGTACAGGTCGGAATATGTTGTTTAATTTTTACATAAATATATCTTGTTACGCTGAATGACGATAGAATATTATTTTTTAGTATATTATTACTCATACGTTGACATCTTATTTTCACAAGTTATTTGAAACATTGAAGTAAACACTTTACTTGCAATATTAATATGCTTTCTATGTATATAAAATCACTTTTGCCAATTTAACTTGATGCGGACACCAAAGTGAGACATCTCATCTTTGACCCTGCTTCTTTAAAAGTAGACTTCATTTGAATGCTATGGGTCTAAATAAATCCATTACTGCATGTAAAGAACCTTTAAAGAACCATCTTTTTTTGGAGTGTACTCCTTTAACAATCCTTTCTGAAAGCCATTACTCTCATTGACAGAGAGAGGCATAGATCTTCATAGAGGGAAGGAAACACTCTGTAATGAGATAAGGTCTTAGGGCTACAAGAGCAAGCTGCCTTTTCTGCTCAACTGCAAATTCTGCTGTATTACAACAACAAAAGAACACCATAAATACCCTGATTCTGTAGTGACCCCACGAGGCTTTGTATAGTTAAACTTGCAAGGATGTCTTGACAAAACACCAGAGAGAACATGCTAGTTGGCCAGCCTCACTAGAAGGTTTTGCTGGAGAACAGCAATTCTGTAGCTCAACATAGAATATGGTGCTAGCAATGCCAAGGTTATTAGTTTGATTCCCACAGAATGCAAAAACTAATTAAAAAACAAATTTAAACATTGAATGCAATTTAAGTTACTTTGGATAAAAGTATCTGCCACATTGGTTTGTATATACTGTATACCGTTCAAAATGTTGGGGTCAGAATGTTGGGGTTTACTCAGCAAGGATACATTAAATTGATCAAAAGTGACAGTAAAGACATATAATGTTACAAATGATTTCTATTTCAAATAAATAGACTTCTTTTGAACTTTGTATTCAAAGAATCCAGGAAAAAAAATTCACAGTTTCCACCAAAATATTAAGCAGCACAACTGTTTTCAACATTGATAACAAGAAATGTATCTTGAGCAGCAAATCGGCATATTAGAATAATTTCTGAAGGATCATGTGACACTGAAGACTCCTGAAATCTTAAAGGCTTAGTTCACCCAAAAATGAAAATTCTGTCATTAATTACATGAGGGTGTCATGTCGTTTCAAACCCGTAAGACCTTCGTTCATCTTCGGAACACAAATTAAGATATTTTTGATGGAATCTGAGAGCTGTCTGACCCTGCATAGACAGCAACGCAACTGAAATGTTCCCATGTCCAGAAACGTAACAAGGAGATCTGTAAAATAATCTATGTGACATCAGTGGTTCATCCGCAATTATACGAAGCTACGAGAATACTTTTTGTGCGCAAAAGAAAAAAAAAATTACTTTATTCAACAATTCGTCTCCTCTGCGTCACCCTGTAGCGTCATTTCCGCTGGACGTAAACAACGTATGCTGTTCTGTGTCAGCTGCGTCACGCCGGATCTGTTTCCTACGTTGTTGTGATTTGATCTGAACGGAAACAGCGTATCCGTGTGACGCAGCTGACACAAAAACTTTTGCGCACAAAAAGTATTCTCGTAGCTTCGTATAATTGCGGATGAACCACTGATGTCAAATGGATTATTTTACAGATCTCCTTGCTACCTTTCTGGACTTGGGAACATTTCAGTTGTATTGCTGTCTAT
>NW_015667306.1:91963-102976 GCF_001515625.1 Sinocyclocheilus rhinocerous
TCATGTCGTTTCAAACCCGTAAGACCTTCGTTCATCTTCGGAACACAAATTAAGATATTTTTGATGGAATCTGAGAGCTGTCTGACCCTGCATAGACAGCAACGCAACTGAAATGTTCCCATGTCCAGAAACGTAACAAGGAGATCTGTAAAATAATCTATGTGACATCAGTGGTTCATCCGCAATTATACAAAGCTACGAGAATACTTTTTGTGCACAAAAGAAAAAAAACACAAGGGTGATGCGGAGGAGACGAATTTTTGAATAAAGTCGTTTTTTTTTTTTCTTTTGCGCACAAAAAGTATTCTCGTAGCTTCGTATAATTACGACGTACAAAGGATTTTTTAACGGTCGCTTTGTCGCGTCCAGTGTAGACAGCCTCAAGTTGCTGCAAATGTCGCATCCAGTGTAGACACAGTGTTAGATTTTCAGTGATTTGTGCTTGAATGATTATCTACAACAAATATATTTAATCTCTTTTACCTGATCTCTGTAATCGACCAGTCAAGTACATGTTCTGCACCAAATAGTCAACAAGTAAAAACATTATTCAAAGCAAATTGATTTCTCTTTGGCTGCTATAGGCAACAATGAAAATGTACTATCCCACTGAACCCACTCTCCTAAATCTCATCGTTGCAACTGAATGCATTGGGTAGCACTGACATTGAGGTGATGAAAGATAATGGCATGTGCTTTGAGGTGCATCCAAGTCTGGCGATATTTTGATTCTTATTCATATATATATTCAGCTCTCATATTCTCATGCATCCTGCCAGATGAGGTGCAGCTTTTACAGTGAATAAAATGTGAAGCGCTTCAAGGTACTTGATCACTTATCAGACCAGTATCTTATTATGCTGCCTGAACACATCTGAGCATGACTATCATCCCTTGTTTTTCTGAATAAGAACATGTGAGGTGATAAACATTTGAAAGCCATTATATAGACATGTGCTTTACTCTAACTTCAAAATGGTTTCTGTGTGGCACCGTACCTGGTGAGGAAAAATGGACATCTCAAATGAGCTGTCAGTGTCCAAAGGAGAGAGAAAGTTCAGTTCTGTACAAACCAAGAGAATATAATCAAAATTTTGTTGTCTCAAACTTAAGGGAGTAAAAGGGAGAGAGTTGTAGAATGGGGTTGGACAAAATGTGAACACCCATTATTATAAGGTTTAATGTCATTTGTGTAAAAAATCGTTGTTATTTTTCGTGAGTTACTGCAGCAAAGTGACAGCTAATTCCTAAAACTTCATTCACAGACACCAATGCTAAAATGCTAAAAAGTGTAATATAAAAACTGAACAGTTGGAGCACCAAGACGAACTTCAACATCTGTCCTGACTGACTTGAATATTATCAAACCACTGTGGGCAGTTTTGGAGAGAAAAGTGAGAAGCTGATTCCCTTCTTCAACATCTCTGAAGCAACTGATGCTCTGAGAGATGACATTTATCTGGAGACTAGTCAAAAGTTGTATAAATCTATTCTAGGCAAATGGTGGTCAAATTAATTAATAAAGAAATATTGCATAGTTCCCAGGTGTTCACATTATTTTGTCCAACCCCTGTAGTTGTTACTTTCATAAAGAGAGAGAACAGCACTCTAACGCTAAGATAAACTGAATTAGCATTAATGTGCGGTCGCATTACTAAAATTTTGGTGAAATTTCACAGACACAAAGGTCCATTGTATATTGTCAATAGTGTTGGTGAATGTGGCGAAGCTGTAAAAAAAAACTGAACCCTTTGCAAAATCTGCATGGGGAAAGCTTTCACCCTTGTGAAATTCCAATTTTGGGGATTCCTAATTAAAATGACTAGTGATTTCACCAGCAAACATTTGCATAACGAGTAATTTAGAGTCTGTACATGCAGAGTTTTTATGAATTGCGATTGTTGGTTGGATAGGGTTAGTAGCAGCTTATAAAAGTTTTTTTTCCCCCTGTCAATAAACAATTGTGTTTTTAACTTCACTCTTTGTCCCTCTTAACCTCTTTCTCTTCCTGCATGGTTAACCATGCCTCATAGACACTTTCTGAATCAGAATCAGCTTCTCAAGGTGGTCCATAGTGGTTCACATTTTCCCACACAGACTTTCAGATGCACACCATACACAATCCATCTTGGGTTTAGCACTCTTACCTGACCTGGAATCGTTGCCATGGTGAAATCCAGTTACTACAGAGGAGACTTGCTCATCGGACACTTGCACATCTGCTAATGAATCAACTTTCGAATTGAATGTGTTACAAGTACATTAACATAGCTGTAAGCCAATCCCATTCCACTTCACAGTGCTTCTAATGAGATGAAGAGCAATGAATGAATTAATTTGTAATTTTTCTCAGTTAACAAATGCTAAACAAAAATATGCTATGTATTGATGCTAAAAGGAGGTCACAGCAGATCCAGAGGCTTCACAGTAGTATGAAACTGTAAGAAGGACCATCTGTAACCACACACAGAGCAGTAATCCATAACATTATGACTCCTGTGTCAGCATGCTGCCTCTCAGTATCTCACGCAGGGGTCCTGTCAGACAACATCATCATTACAAGACTGTCATGAGACATCGTCACAAGGAGACTGTCGCCTCCACTCCTCTCCATTGTCACTCTAAACCCTCTGCTGGCTTTTGTCCCATGTTGTTGTCACAGCCGTGCCGTGTGCATGTTAGATAGCTCTATCACAGAGCGTTTGAAGGACACTCCTCGGTTGCATCTAAATGAGCCAGAGTTTCTCAGTAGCTGCTAAATGGTGGAGATTTAATTGATTTTTTTTCAGCATTGCTAAAAACGCTGGCCGCATTTTAGCACAGCATCAGCATCAGAAACGGTGTATGAAAGAAAGAAGAAAAAGGCAAATCAAGGAGGGCTGTAATATCTGAGGAAAGCCATCCCAGGTGAAAAAGAAATATATTTAAATTGTGCTTTTTCAGACATACTTACTATATTTAAATTATACTATACTAAGTGCATATTAAATGTATTATTTTGAAACAACTTTAAGTATATTAAGTGTATTTCAAGATATGTTTAAGTTTGATTTTAATCTATTTGTAATATATTTAATATATTGAAATTGTGTTAAATTGGAACCACTTTAAGTATATTTAGTGCAATTTAAGTGTATTTCTTAAAATACATTTAAAATGTCCTTTTAATACTTCATGAACTAGTTAGAGTATATTTGAAGCATCGTTTTAATGTACTTCAAGTACATTTCAATTGTATTTCAGCTCATTGGAAGTGCATTAGCATTACACTGCTAGTATATTATAAAGCTGCTTTTTTCAGTATATACACACACGTACTAGCCAGCTGGAATGGACACATTGCTAACGTTTTTCTTCCAAGATTGACCAAATCACCCTCCATTAGGCCTGATTCAAAAATCTCAATAACAGAGGTGATACAACATGAAAATATGCTTACTATTCCTTTGCTTGTCTCTGCACTCATATTTCAGTTTGTCTTCTATAGCAGCTGATCTGAAAAACAACAAATGTTAATATTTCACACACACAAACAAAAAAGCAAATGATGATTGATGATTTGTTTTCTTTTTAAGAATGACAGTACGCTGAAAACAATGTACCTGGTCGGTAATATAGTCAAAAACCTTCCCAGCCTCAGCAGTTTCAGATGTACTGTATGCTCTCATATAAGCAACCCTTCTTACAATTTAATCTTTGTTCTTATCTGTAATGAGAAATATATATTAGAAAATAAAGGCGATAAGGTTGTCAAGCTTGAACAAATATAAACACCAACCAACGAACACTACCACAGTTGGCTAATCAGCTCAAGACAAAGTAATTGTATGTTCATAATCATGGTTTTTCAAAGATCATTAACCTCATTACAATGAAGCCAAATTGTTCAGGAAATCAGAAATAAATAAATACACAACTTCATTTTGCAAATAAAAGAATGTTAATGTTATAATGACTAATTTTATTTTGTAATGAACAACAGCCTAATCAACCAAAGTAGCATAACCTTTTAAGTAAAACTGAACAACATATTAAACAACATATTTTAAATATCGCAATGCTTAATAATAGTTGACAAACGTTTGTACATTGTAAATGTTAAAAATGTTTTTCAAAATATTGTACTTTTCCAAATATTAAAATTATAAATACATAAATATTTAAAATATAACCATGTGTAGGCCTACTGCAATATAAAGTACATTAAAAACCCACTAAAAGTGTAATCATTTTGTTATGTTCTTACACAAAGTAGACATAAAATATACTTTAAGTAAGGGTAACGTAAGTATGTTTTCTGTAAATACACTAAAACGTCACTAAAAGTATGCTTGTGTTTAGTATATCCCTTAAAAGTGTAACTAAATATATATTTATTAACATAGTATTTCTACTATACTTTTTTAGAAATATACTAATAGTGTGCTTGTGTTTAGCATATTCCTTAAAAGTGTAACTAAAAATATATTTATTAACATAGTATTTTTTTTATTATACTTTTTAGAAATATACTAATAGTGTGCTTGTGTTTAGCATATTCCTTAAAAGTGTAACTAAAAATATATTTATTAACATAGTATTCCTACTATACTTTTTATAAATACATGAAAAGTATGCTTCTGTTTAGCATATTTCTTAGAAGTATAACTAAGCATATATTTAATACAAAAGTACTTCTAGTGTACTTTTTAGAAATATATTAAAATGCAATTCAATATATTTTTATTGCACTTCAAATAAGCATGTTGGGAATACAAATGTATTATAAACATACTACTTGAATTTCAAGTATATTTTAAATACATTTAATACTACGTCTTTTTCACCTGGGAAAACACAAGTCATTTGTTTTACAAAAAAGAGAAATGTTAATATTAATTTATTACTATATGGACAGCATCTGGAACAGGTGTCAGTGGTAAAATTTATTGGAGTGTGGTTGGACTCAAGATTAACTTTTAATACACATGTAGAAAAACTGCTGACCAAGTGCAAAAAGGCACTGAATGTTATGAGATGTCTAGCAGGAAGTGATTGGGGTGCGAGTAGAAGTTCTCTTAGGAATATATATATGGCTATCATCCGATCAGCAATAGATTATGGTAGTATGATTTATGGGTCGGCGAGTAAGTCTCTACTAAAAAAAGTAGATGCAGTACAGACGCAGGCTTTGAGAATATGTTGTGGGGCATTTAAAACTTCCTCTAATTAATTTCATAGTTCCCCCAAAACAATTTGAATTCTGTCATCACTCACCCTTAAGATGCTCCAAACCATCTAAGACTTTCGTTCATCTTCAAAAGAAAAGCGGAGATATTTTAATAAAAATCTGAGAGATTTATGTCCCTCCGATGAAAGAAGATTCACCAAAGATGTTCATGTTTCAAAAAGTTGAAATCTCAAAAAAACATCGGCAAAGTAATCCATATGAATTGCGTGGTTTCCTCCAAGTGCCCTAAAGAGACACGATCGGCGACAGCTCTTTATAATACTGTTTAAATTTAGACTTATATTCACATTCAAGAGACATTTGCATGCACATCGTATTTTATATACGAAGCTCTCTGGGGTGAGCTCATTATCATACGAACCAATCAGAGCCGTTCAATGGCTCTGGAACCAATCAGGTTTAGTCAGTGTGTTGTTTGAATTTAAACACAAGTAAAATTTTTTTTTTTTTTTCGTATATGATGTTGAAATCCTTGTGGGAATTTCAGAAATATATATTAGAAAATAAAGGCGTCAAGCTTGAACAAATTTATAAACACCTAGCTTATTACAATTAATGTATCATGTAATGAACAACAGCCTAATCAACCAAAGTAGCATAACCTTTTAAGTAAAACTGAACAACATATTAAACAACATATTTTAAATATCGCAATGCTTAATAATAGTTGACAAACGTTTGTACATTGTAAATGTTAAAAATGTTTTTCAAAATATTGTACTTTTCCAAATATTAAAATTATAAATACATAAATATTTTAAATATAACCATGTGTAGGCCTACTGCAATATAAAGTACATTAAACACCCACTAAAAGTGTAATCATTTTGTTATGTTCTTACACAAAGTAGACATCAAATATACTTTAAGTAAGGGTAACATAAGTATGTTTTCTGTAAATACACTAAAAAGTCACTAAAAGTATGCTTGTGTTTAGCATATTCCTTAAAAGTGTAACTAAAAATATGTTTATTAACATAGTATTTCTACTATACTTTTTAGAAATATACTAATAGTGTGCTTGTGTTTAGCATATTCCTTAAAAGTGTAACTAAAAATATATTTATTGCCAAAGTATTTCTAGTATACTTTTTTATAAATACATTAAAAGTATGCTTCTGTTTAGCATATTTCTTAGAAGTATAACTAAGCCTATATTTAATACAAAAGTACTTCTAGTGTACTTTTTAGAAATATATTAAAATGCAATTCAATATATTTTTATTGCACTTCAAATAAGCATGTTGGGAATACAAATGTATTATAAACATACTACTTGAATTTCAAGTATATTTTTAATACATTTAATACTACGTCTTTTTCACCTGGGATCGCCTATATCCCTATTCATCTCAATGGCAGAACCCACTGAAAGGATGCAATTTCAAATCTGCCATCTTTGCTCATGGGACTACAGAAGTTTTTGAGTGAATCAATCAAGTCGTAAATGCCATGTGTCTACTAACTCTGTGATATCAAAAATTGCTGACAGTGACAAATGTAAGTCCATACAAAAAAAAGAGAAAAAGGGCAGTGTAATGTGAATGACAGAATTCCTGCATTTCTCTTTAGCTGATAGATTAATTTTGGACACAAGTCCACACTGTAGTATACTGTAATAATGCAGTCATCTAAAAAAAAAAATGAAGTGAGTTTGATCAGAGTTGGAGCTACTGCTGCCTTCACATCTTAAATATGAGTTTCCTAGTCAGAAATTGCACTTAAACATACTCTAAAGTCGTATGTACGACTGGGAACCTCAGAGATAATTGTGATACCCGAGTTTCCGAGTTGGGTGGGCCATTAACATGGCAGAAGGGAGACCGATTGCTATAGTGATTGGTACTGTATTTTTTATTTGTCTTTTACCACAACAGCTACATTGCCTTGTCTTGACATTAAAGTCTTGCATATTTACGTATATAAAAAAACATTTATGCATATTGTATATTTTATACACAATGAAAATAGCATGTATTTGACCAAAATTCCAGAATCTTCAGCAAGCTGCCTATCTAGCAAGAACAGGCAATAATGGACCCAAACAAACTCATAATTCTGACTTCAGAAGTGGGAAGTAGGAAAGAGCCAGAGTTGAGAACCCCTGCTATAGAAGTGCGTGAGTGACGTGACGTGTGGCCAAGTATGGTGACCCATACTCAGAATTTGTGCTTTGCATTTAACACATCCAAGTGCACACACACAGCAGTGAGTAGTGAACACACACACACACACACCGTGAACACACACCCTGGAGCAGTGGGCAACCATTTTTGCTGCGGCACCCAGGGAGCAGTGGGGGTTCAGTGCCTTGCACAAGGATCTCACCTCAGTTGTCGTATAGAGGGTGGAAGAGAGCGCTGGTCATGTGTGTTTGTCTGTGTGTGCGTGTGTGTGTGTGTCTGTGTGTGTTGGCAGATGGCAGCAGATAAGTCAAATCACTAAACTGTTTGTGGCTATGGCCTGAGATAGGCAAGGTGGAATACCACTGAGAAAAATAAATGCACAGCCTGCCTTTTTAGAAGCTGTGGTGTGTCTAAATATCACTAGTTATTTAGAGTTTATAGCTGCCTTCTGCACAAATATTACTTGCACAGATGCCTATTTTCATTAGCACCTTCAGAGTTATTAAGCACCCCCAATATAGATAATTGAGGGGCCGCCACTGGAAGTTAAGAAGCCTTCTTAATCTAGGGGTTGGATTGATTGGTAGTTTAGAGAGCCACAACTAATTGATATGTAAAAGGCAGCATTGACTGCCCTGTTGGATCATTAACATTTAAATGGAAATCATTTCATTAAAAAAAATCACTCAAAGCTATGTCTAAACACCCACTTGCCCAGACACAAATACATCTAATTAGTTTGTCACTATTGATCTGTTTGGTATTTAACTATACCCCTCAGGAAATATGTGTAGGTGGACCACCCAGTCTCTTAGACACACAAATTCACAGCCCAAAAATATTTATCAGTGTCTCATTCCTGAATTTCAATGTGTTCATTAAAATAATACACATACAGAGAAAGATAATAGGACATTTAATTATCAGGCATACGGTAGAGTGAGAGGATGGTGGAGAACCAGCTCTGTGAAAGAGAAATTCGCTTATTTTCCTGAGGCTTTCAGAACATCTATTGGTCCCACTGAAACAAATTAGACCATGATCCTCCCCTGAAGTTTCATGTATGCAGTGTATGTGTGTGTATATATAGATCTGCAGGTCTTGATGCTGCGCCTAGTTGATCAAACTCTTCTTCTGTTGCTTTCCTGTCTTGCAAACCTACCCACAAGGCACCACTACCTAAACATGGGGCTTTTTACAATATTTGTGGAATGCATGCGAGAGCCAGTAAACCATTACGGTTCTGTTGAGTGGCCAAATCCCAGTGGGTCCTGGAAATGTAGTCATTTTTCATGTGTCACCAACAGGAAATCAGTCGATAAATGTGTGCATCTGTTTTGCTATCCCATGAGTGTTATATGGGTGAAGTTTAGTTCCACAGGAGAAGACAAAGATGCTGTGGAGTCCAAAAATAATATTCCAGCAAACATAGACAGACAGACAAAAAAATCACTGGAAAAAAAAATCACATTCTTATTCAGCATTCTTGTTTTTCATAAAAAATATCTAATTATCCTCGACATGATATATTTACTCACCTAATTGTGAGATTTGTTTTTTTTTCCAGCGGACATATTTGGATACATTTTAAGCATAAATCTACAACAGTTTAAGGAGATTTATGTCCATTAAAAACATACAAATGCTAATAATACAATTCTCACTCCCAATTAGGGATGCAACGATTATAGATTTTGTTGGTACGATTATTGTCTGGCGTCAAAAACTGAAGCATTGTCAACTGCCACTATTAAGACACTAAATTATCCTATTTAGACATTTTTGAGCACCTAACCAGACCCCTACTGCTAAACCTAATCATCTGTCAATATAAAACAGAGGATATAACAGGCAGATACAACTAAATTCACAATTCATTAAAACGTCCAAACGATTGCTTTGTGTGAGGAACAGACCCAAAACTGATCACGGTCTCCAACATTTGTAACACTTTCTATACTGTTTTTTTTTTTGGTCAGTTTTTGCAATAAGAACTACTGTGACTACTTTTATCTGCCTGTTATATTGTTGAGAAGTGGTTAGGTTTAGGGTAGGGGTGGGGTTAGGTGCCAAAAAATCTAAAATATAAATAAATTCTACTTCTACAAATGCATGCAAAGAAATACATGCATCTTTATCTGAAGCATAAGGCAGTTATGAGAGTTTCTACTTTGTCAATATAGTGATGTCTATAGGTGTACATTTAGCATCGTAAGATGCTAAACGCGCTTTACCATGATTCAGTTTTTTACACCTTAGGAGTAAGAATGGGTTGAATAATAACTGAAAAGCAAAATAGTGTAAGACATAAGACTTGTTTTCTGAAAATTATAAGGCTTTTTTTCTGTAAACGTAAATCTCAATAAATGTAGGTTCATTCATGCTTAAATATTTAGAATACAATGAAAACATATTCCCTGAAAAGTAATAATATCAAGCAATCTTGTTTTAAACATATTTTGATATTTTTGCGGGTTAGTAAGACAAAAATACTGTTAAAAATGCTTTTTGCAGTGAAGTACATTTACAATCATGATCTTCTTACTAAAATGATATTGCAGATATCATAGATCTTTATGTGTTTGCACATGAACCCATATTTATCTTTCTACCTTTATCTTTCCTTTTCTCTGATATGCTCTTACTTCCCTTTTTTATTTTTCTCTACCTCATTCTATATCTCTCTGAGAAGAATCGATTGGCAAGACACTCTAAAGGAAATGAGATCTGACCCTCTGCATTTGGCCCGCTCCGTACCTCTGTCCCACAACAGTTTTCCAGCATCCCTTCTCCACCCTAAGTCCTCACTATTAAACTATTCTCATCCCATACTAGGGATTGGGGGAGTTCTCTGGGTTCGGGCTATATTCTGAGCTCGGAGCCCTCCCTCAGGACAGCACACCAAATATGCTTACTATTTGCTCAATCCAATTATATGTAAGTGCAAACTCGTGAAGTAACTTTAAAAGACTTGTTCGCAGCCTAGTGTTGATGATGCCAAAGTTGTGCAACCATGGTGTAACTTTAGCTTTTTACTTCTGGTGATTGCATTTAGGTTTCAGAAATAATAAAAGCAGTATTCATTTTTGAATATTATCATGTTGAACAAAATGTGTAAGAATCATAAACTTTTCTGAATTATCCAGATGTCAGTAGAAAAATCCTATTGGCTTTTTGTCGAGGGAACCAGGGTGATGCTCTGGGTTAGCCTACAAAAATACATCATCCCTGTGGCACTCTATTTCTCCAGCTTAGCTAGCTAGCTAACATGAGGAGCTGTTTGCATTGAGAGTATCAGCAGCAAGCATGTGCGTTGGTAATGGGTAATTTAAATGATTTTCAAGCAGTGTTGTTGTATTTTTACAATGTTGGAAGTATAAGAAAGTGAACAATGTGTAATATTTTTCCATGTTGCCTCTATCAAGATATCTCTGTTTATTTGTCAGCATTTTACAACATCCAGTGGATTTTTGACATCTCCAGGGCTTTTGTAAAAACTACAGATCGTACTTCCACATTTTTGTATCCCCACTTGAGAGTCTGATAGAACCCAGTTCATTATGGGAGTTGAAGTTGTCCTACTTTTTTTTTTTCACCACAGCCTATTTTCTTGTGTAGCATCAATTTATATATATATATATATATATATATATAAAA